>NC_142711.1:53426334-53729365 GCF_055471065.1 Atractosteus spatula | reverse complement strand
AGTCCTTCTTACTATAGTGAAATGAAATAAAACTGAGCTGAAACATCACCAACCTATTTGCTCAAATCAAAGGACAAATAAACATTTGTCCTTGGTGGTGACTGAAACAATAAAAAAAGAGCTTGGCTGACTAACATAGCAAATGAGTGATACACATTGAAAATCAATAATGTTCTTTGGAAGTATGACCTGCATTAAAAGTGTGGACTGAAATTGTTTGAGTTATCCAGAAGTGAAGCCTATTAGTATCAATTTCTCAGTAATGTCTCTTGGACTGATTTTATCTTTTAAACATCTACAGTATGTATTGTAGCATGTTAGGCGCAAACATGAAACTTAGGTTTTTTTTAGCTAAATCAAATGCTGTTTTTAAAAAAATAACAAAAGGTACATCTTCAGTACTTTACACACTTAAATTTGTGCACAGAAGATAGCAGTTGTTTATTTATAAAGGAAAAATGCGAAGAGTACACCTTAGATACAGACATAAATACTATACCTGTGGTAGCTGTCATACACGCGTAGTAATGCAGAACCCCAAATCCCAAAGCTCTACAAATCTATACTGAGTAGAAGCACAGATTCTGGCTCAGGTCTGTGTGGTAGGGGTATTTATTCTTGACATTTCTGGAAAGCATGCAAAACTATTTTTTTCGAGGATTGAATTTCCCTTTAATCTTCCTCAATTCTGGTATCAGTCAGTTGAACTTTCTTTGTTGTTGCAGAGTCCTAATTCAATATTCCAGCTAAGGGCCACACACAATTCCTCATTCCGTTATAGAGGAGATTTGGTAAGGCAGGAGACTGCATGGAAGCTGTCAGATCCATAAAATGTAATGAAGTATAAACATTCCACCCTCACCCATCTCAACAAAACACCTGTCATCCCCACTTTTATCAAGAACGTGGGAAAATGCAATAATAATAATATTATACATTAAAAACAGCAACCACATATTGGGCTTGAAAATTAACTTAGACATCTGGTCAGAAGGTTGTAGGAGAGCTATATAAATAGAAACAATAATGAAGTAGATTTTTTTAGACCGTTAAAGCACAATTGGACACAAAATAACAGATGCTTTGCCTTGTTTTTTTTTTGCTACACATATTTGTTCAATTCAAATCTAAACTGAGGATTAAGCCTTAGAGGGTTCAGAAATAAAGCCTTGGTTTTTATCATATACAGCTTTAAGTCATAAATTAAATTTAAATTATCATTCAAGGTTGAATTGTTTCTAATTTACAAAAAAAGATCAGAGAAGATTTACCACAGTGTGAGTGCAACAACAATGCACAGTATTTTTAAGTAGTGAATTGAAAAGTGGAACATCTAATAGGGTTCTTTAAAGTCCAAAAGGCTTGATAAAGAGAAGAATATACAGTAACTCACTGCTTGAATTATTCATGGAATTGTGCAACCTTTGCATAACAAACTAATAACCTATACTGTATGTTTTGAAATTGTATGTTCAATAACAAAGGTTAGGATATTGTTGATGTTGTGGATTATTTGGAGAATCTTCCTTACAGCATTCAGTTTGGATTGAATAGGCAATATTTTTAAACATTATTGCTTTGACAAAATCAAATTGAGTAGCACCACTCTAATAGGAATTGGATTATCATTTATACTAAGGGGTTTTAAAAATACATTAGCAGACTACACAGCATCCATCTTAAATCTGATACTGTACTTATATAGACTTATGTCTTATATCCACTTGCTTATATCCATTATTTATTATTGAGAATACATGATATAGAAAAGCAACCCACTCTAGAGCAAAATTCTGTGTGCATTGTTATCCGTGTTTAATGTGTGTTCTGTTGCTTAGATCATTATAATACAGGAATATGATTTTTAATAAAAGATCAGATTATCAATACTGCATATATTTAGCAGGATTTAGCTTGAGTCTCTGTGAAATATTTTTTGCCAGTATCTGCCTGTACCTCTTGTACTCTCAGCTTGCTTTTGAAATAATCACGAACGTGTTTTTTTTTTTAATATAAGGTCTTATTTTAAGAATCTCTGAGCTAAACTCAAAAGGGTGGTAAATATTTACAAAATACTGTGTCTTGAAGTATATGAGTTTTAAAGTCAGGCTGAGAATCCAGTTAAATTAAGATCATATTATTCATTTGTACTGTATATTTGTGGACTAATTGCATGTGAACATAGCCTCGGTATTAAATCTTAGCTTGCCAGCCTTGTCGTGAATGAGCCCTTGTCTGTGCAGTATTTTAGTGCTCTCAGTGCAATCACTAATTGAAGTCACTGGCTGTTGGTTTTCATCAGCTAGTTGACTCCAAGACCGCTCCCTGCCCCCCTCTAGCTTTGCGATTCCCTGGTTCCCGTGGAAACTGGTTGTTCAGAGATCAGGAAAGATCCATTCCCAACTTCACCCAGCTGAAGAGACATTACAGCTGGCAAGAACTGAAAGAAATACTGTGAGAATTATTCACCTCTACTCTACTTTGTCTCAAAGGGCCTTTGCATTCCATCTTTATTATATTATATTATATTATTATTTCTGGCCTGCTCTGCTCTTCTTTGCAGCAAGGCAAACAAGAACAACTGGACTGTACCTGTTTTGTCTTTAGTGTCCTCAGTAGTTACAATCCTGATAAAAAAAAACCATATCATCCATTCCATTCCACAGGGAGTTGAAGGGCTGAAATAGCTCTACCCTTCATTTATTCATAGAATACCTATTAAACATGCAGACACGCTGGATCTCTGTACTTTCTATGTGAGATAGTCGCAAGACACTTTGCCTCCCTCTGCCAATGTCATGCATATAAACATAATCTTTGGACTGAAACTTAAGACAGTGATATTCATACAATGTCACTGTAAGTCAGTGTTTTTTACACTGTTGAATTTGTAGTATTATTGAAATTTAAAACACTGGGAAAAATCTACCGATGATAGAAAAGTTTACAGGATTTATGCCCTAACAAATCCTGACAGCACTGACATGCTTTTTTTAGAGCTGTTACAGATACAGCAGCAGTGGCTGGCTCTATCCTTCACACAAATACTCAGCCCAGGGCACACGGTGTCAGAGAACAGTTTTGCTGAACTTCACTCATTAAAAAGTCTGTGCATACAAGTCCCACAGACTATTTATGCTCCTTTGTCCCTCATCAATTAAGGCAGTGTTGCATGGGCTCACGTACAGATTAACACTTGTCAATTTCAGTATTCATCCTGTGTGGCTTGAGCCGCACAATATTAAAACTTCTAAAACAAGATGGAGAAACTACAGGAGAATCCACCCACATTGTAGCAGTAGGCTAAACTGCCTTCATAATTCATTGGCAACAAAAAGAATATGTCCACAAGATGAATCATTGAAAGCTCAGCCAGTGAACACAATGGAAAAAAGGAAACTCATCTGAAGCATTGAGGATTCATTTAGCTAGTAGTGAACACCTAAACAACGTAATGAACTTTGCAGAAAAATCTGCAAATATAATATTAAAATCAGGTGTGTGGTTACGTTTTAATTTACACAGAGACAACAATTTTACAGATATACTGTATAATACTTAATATTTGAATGTTTGTCGTTAACTTTCATCTGGTAGGGGCCTGTCCCCTACACACCCACACTTGTGATGAATGAACCAGGGAGCAGCTCCAAGGGTGAAGATGCAGTGGAGGAAGGGGTGCTAGAAAAGGGGAAATATTTGTGTGTAAGAGAGTGATTACAATTTGACTTCCTCCCAAATTTAAGAGCTCCATTAATGCAAACTATTGAATTTCCCTGAACCAATTTGGGAACAAGAGGTCACACATCCCAAAGGAGCACTAGCGTTTTAAAGACAACAATGTGGAGGGCTGATGGCGTGAAGGGTGACTGGTTTCAGTTAAAGTTTGTAATTCCTGTAATCCCACGTTCTGCACAATGTGATTTCAAATCATATTTCAAGTACTGCTTTTGTAAATATCTTCGGTGTTTGCCGTAAGTGGTGCTGTGTTAACGAGAAGAGCACATGATAACAGTAATCGTCATGTAATTAACATCCACTAAAGCTTCTGCATTGTTATGACTCTGTTTCTGCAAAATGGCACCCAGTCAGATTACCAGGGGGAAAGTATGTGTGAAGGCTTCAGTTTTTAAATTTTGAAACGCCATTGATCTGAGCAAGCCTTCAAAATGTGCCTTTTCTGGTTTAGATAACCTCTACAAAATTCACCAGCCGCATTCCAGGATGACTGCACAATTAACGTGTGTTCGAAATGCAGAAATGCCTCTGCATTTTCCAGTGGGAATAACCTCAAACAAATGCTGAACGAGCTTTGTGGTTCAATTCATTTTCTGTATATTTTTAAATAACGTTGTTGAACTTAGTCTGGTCACATCTCAGTGCTAGAGCATGTGACTTTTGGATGAAGCCTGACATTAAATGAATCAGCACCATGGACAGGGCCTGCTGCAGCAACAAATCTGGAGCAATGTCAAACCTGCTGGACAAAATATATATTCGCCTATAATGGAGTTTAACCCGACCCAAAGTGATAGATTAAAATAGACCGGTTAAATCAAAATTAAATTGTGCCATATTTTTAAAAGTATCACAGATTCTGTAGATGTGTTGGTTAAAGAAAAATAAATAGGGAGGAAACATAAGATATATACTGTAGTTTGTTTTATACTGGGAAATCACCGTATCATTATGTCGTCATGTCACAGGTCAATGCTTGTCACAGGTTATGTGATTCTGGCCTGTCCAGATGCAATCAGTGTTTCTGATCAGCCATTCTGATAGCTTATGCTAACAGACTAACAGTCTTTGCCGATTTCAAATCTCCACTCCGGCGAGCAGGGCAGTGTGGATACGACACCTGCTTATCTGAATAGCAGGACGGCCAAAGCAAGGGAGCCATTCTGAAAGGGAACATCTACTGTGTGAGGAAGAGAAAAGGTGGCACCTATCTCTAAATCAACTGGCTGTTCAGAGGAAATTAAATAACCAAGCAATTCTCCAAAAAACTGATTTTATTTCTCTGTTGATTGTTTTATCTGAGATGTGTTTGGCTATCACACTCCTTTTGTGAGGAAAGATCTCTCTTTAACTCTATCTGTTTTGCTCCATTGTAAGTAGTTTCAATCCACACATTTACAGCTGATACAGTAGGTCCCAACCTAGCCAGAGGTCTCCTCAGTTGCGTTGAAAGCAATCAGAAGCATCTGTACCTGTAGTCAATTCCCTGTTGTCAATGTGTTTGAAAAATATTATACATCATTGAAGGTCTACTACAGTGATACATGTTACTGTTTTTATAACACACTTAAGTTGTTTTGTTTTGTTATACAAAGTTATGGGTTATAGACTAGTGTATCTTTAACATACACAAAGAAAAAACATTTTTGAATGAGGTACTTTAGTTACAGGTAAGTTTGTCTTATAGCGTCCTTTTCAGCACAGGTACCAAACATTTGTACTCTGGTACACTTATATGTACATCTTCAGTGTATTTGAGGACTGCAATTAGATTTTGAGGTAAGATTACTGCTATGTTTGATTTAGGTTTGTAGCACTCCAGTACATTGCAAAATGTTTGGATACTGAAAGACATAGACATACAAATGCAGATCATGAGTGAAACAAACAACCTTTTGTGCATTCTTAATGACTTTCAGTTCAAAGTAGGATTCTGCAACTAGGATCCAAATCAAGAGTAGTATGGATTAACTGTGGTGGAAGAACATTATATAAATACCATATATAAATAACATTCACAAACTCTTGTGACTGATGGTTCAATTGACTGGGGTTTCTCTTTAAAATTTTTATTTTTGTATTTTCCCATATGGGCAAACTTTACTTGTTGGCATAGTTGCTATGCCAACAGTGACCCATCAAACCTAAGTCTGACATTTCCTGTTAGCTCATTGTCATTAGTTGTGAATCTTCAACTATGAAACTCTCTCCTGGCAGGTTTTGGCCGATGCTGATACAGTAACTGTAATTTCCTCTGCTTCCAGAAGGCTACGGTGGAACTGAAGAAAGAATAGTCATACCTTGCCTCATAGTGCATGGGCATTTCATCAGTCTATTGGTTACCATACAAAGGCAGATTATTATCTTCATCAGGAACATGACAGCATGCACTATAGTTGATCCCTTCTCTACACTGCATGATGTTTGACTGTTAGCACTCTGGTTGAACTATTTACATATGAGTGGAAATCACCCTTCAGTGAAATGTTTCCTACTTTGTGAGGAATATAACAGGATTGTATACAGCACAGGTATAGTCAGTGCAGCTGACAGTTTATTTAAGACATTAACCTAGCACATTCCGAATATAACATATATATAATATATATATAGTATAAACTTGCTATATAGACAGCTCTAAATACTGCATACCGTAACTTGATTGATTCATCTGGGAATGGGGAAGAAACGTTAAGTGATGAAATGGTACAGTACACAGGGGTGAGTAAAATACTGACCAGCTTAGTGGTGGCCACAGAACTTTGATGTTAAAAACACACCTCCAGCTGCCACTAAAATGAAATCATAATTACAAGCAACCCTGTGAGTGTTGGCTAATAAATAATCGTAAGGCAGAGCACTATGAATTCAGGTACTCCTTTTTACCGTCTGTTTTACCGCTTCGCTGCCAAATCCTCTGAAGCTATTGATTTGTTATACCCCCAGAGAAGTGGAATCAGAGAGGGGTTTTGCATTTGCAACGGTATCATCAGAGTGAGGAAATGGGAGGTGGCAGAGAAACACAGGAGACACATAGGAAAGGTTACACGGGACAGGAGGCCGTTCAATCTACTTGCTTGGGGATCATATCCAGTCAGTACTTGTAGGGTATCAGCTTTAACATCATGGGGAGCCGGCTTGACAGGGTTTCTGTCAAACACACGTTTGGCAGAATGTCAGTTGAAAGAAAAGGTTTTAATATGATCCACAGATCTTATTTTTATCAAAAAGGCTTATTCTGACTGCTCCACCTTCTTCCACTATAGTCCTGATTTTTTGTATTCTGTATACATACCAATGTATGAATACCAAGGTCTTTTTTTCTGTATGGCTATTGGGAATCAACTGCCTAGTCTCAGGGTAAAATACAGAAACAAGGAGGATAGTATTATGTTACATCATTTCTTTGGTACAACATCAGTGTTTATGTATTCTGAGGAATGTATGTATCATACTGTATGTATCCTTTCTGAAAGAAAATGTACAGTGCTATTTTTTTTGTAAACCATATTTTGGCATGTACACTGTTCAGATGTTTTGTAGGGTGATTTTTTTACGGCTCACTGCGTCAACTTTACTTGTCAGTCAGATCTAGACTGCTCATATGGAGCCATTAACACATCCTTCATTATTAAACAAATGCTGAAGCATTAAAATGTGCTACAGTGAATTTGCCAGCAGTTCCATTTGATGCCATATTGCCAGACTGGAACAAATTAGACTGAACTCTGTGCTTTGACATTACAGAACATACATGCCAATACCAGGGACCGGTATACTGTGTTTTCCGGATGGTATTTAAGCCAGAGCTCTAAACAGTTCATTTACAAGGATTGCTTTATAGCTAGATAAGATGATTTTGCAGTAAGGCACATCCCTAATAAAATAGGTTCAAAATGGGTTTGCAGGCTCTTTTAAGTTAAATACCCCACCCACATATAGCACTAACCCTGTCACATCACTTCTTATAAAAAGAAAATAACAAACTGCGTTTGTAACCGAGCAATTGATAGCTTAATGCTTGTCCTTATCTTTGGACCTCTTTGGGATAGTTAAAAACACGCTTCGCAATGACTTAAAACAGTTTGGAAAAACATTTAGACTTAACTGTAAAATGGATAATAACTCCTTTGATGAATGAAGCCTTTCAAAAGCTACAATTTTAATGATAACACAAATCATGATATGTGTAGTTATAGTACACATACTGTACGTGTAGTGTCCTCCTAATGTGTGTCCTGGCTATATATAAGCTGAACTGGAGCTTTTCTCTCTTCTGTTACATTATCTATCTATTTATATAAAAACGGAGGCAGAACAATGCAAATGCCATTGGTCTCAACACTATTTTTTTTGCTTCTCAGTACTGTATATGAATAGATTGTTCAGGTCTTTCTGCTTTTTGCGTCAATGTGCCCAGGAGCTTAGAGGCACAACAATAAGAGACCCTGTCACCACTGTGTGTAGATGATCAGTGGAAAGACATAGTAGGCCTTCTGAATAAAGGCTGAATGCAAGAGAGTAAGCTTTAAACAGATAACAATGGCTAGAAATATATGCTGAAATACATTTAAATATATATACTGAGGAACAAATCCATAAAGAACTTGAGTGTAAGCAGAAGGACTTAAAATCAAATTTACTTACCTAAAAACATGACAGAATACCAGGGACTTGTTTGGCGTACTGTAGGTAAAGGATAGTGTGGTTTGTTTCCCGTAATACATGTAACATGAATAATGTCAGGTGCAGGAGAATAAACAGCATATCAACTAGAATTTAAGCAGAAGGAATTTAAAATCTCCAAGATGGAAGCCATGTGATCACCTCTGTTTCATCTAGTCAGAATTCCAGCCACTGAATTCTGAACGTTTTGATTTGGTGAAATGCATACAATAATAATAATAATAATATCATTATCATCTTTATTTTTAAATAGTGCCTTTAAAAGTATCTTTCCTAAATGCTTTACAGGAAAATTAAAAAAAATATTCAACAGAACACAGTGACAAAAATAGCAGATAACAAAATTAGCACATACTGTAGAAACACAAGGGATTAGAAATGTTGAAATTAGAAGATGCAAGGAGCACACAGACACAGACTCTCTGATATCCTTGAGGATAGTTAAAAAGTTAAGTTTTAGAGACTCCAGAAAATATTCTGTTATAATAATCTATCCCTTGAAAAAACAAATGCATAAATCAGGTTTTCAAGTGCAGACCTAGCAATATTTTTCAGAACAATTAAGTTGTTACAATGTTCAAAAGAGAAAACAATGACACTTAATCAGATTTATACAGTACCTTTTAAGAAATGCCAAGCTAACTATCAGCTTGATTAGAAAGAATCTCATGATTTTTAATATTGAATGCAGGTCTTCAATCTAACAATAAAACATTTTGTAAGAGACCCTTGAAATCAAACTATAATGAGTACATTCATATAGACAAAATGTATATGTCCTGCAAATAAAAAAAGTATCGTATATTCTTAATTGTGGTTTAATTTCCATTTTTGTTTAATTATTCTGTGTTGCTTCCATGAAGTGCTGTGTTCTGAAGCACCATTTTAAAGAATACAAATGTATATCTCTTAAACTATTGTAGATTGTGAGAAGTGCCATTATCAAAAGGTCTGGTTTTAAAAGGCCTCTAAACCAGTTTTTCTCCTACAGGAGATGTAGTTCTAGAAAGAGGCATGTTTACATATTGATAGATAATTTATACTTACACTCCAGGACACAAATTAGGCAAGAATAAAGCAATTCAAATATTGAAAAAGGTAACTGGGACACACAATAAGTAAAAGATATTTATTTCTCAAATAACTCTAATAGAGTGTAATTATCTTTAAATACAACACATTTTCCATGTTATTAATTTTTAGGACTTTTATTTTATCTTTTCAGTTTATTTTTAGTGCTGTTTTTGGACCAAAACATTTAGTGGTTTATAGCATGACAACAAAATGTTAATCTAAGTGATAAAACATTGCATTTTAGAAATTGAACAATGGTTCAAATGCATTTAGATAGTACTTGTCAAAAGAGAAATTGAAAGGCAAAAATGTCACACTTTCAAGGCAGTATTTCCTAATGTTCAGATTTGAATCATATTTTTCCATTTCTATCACACTTATGAATTTAATGAATTGCTAAAGTGACCAACAGCCTTTGTACTTCAGAAAAAAACTTTGTCATTGCTTGAATTTTAGCTTAGGAAGTAAAATGGCTCTGTAGAATAGAAATAAACATTCATTTTTATTGTCACTTTCCATTCTCTTTTACTTGTACATACAGTACTGTATACGTATGCTTAATATTAATCTAAAGATGAAAGTCACATGTGAATCTAAGGGTTAAAATGATCATCACAAATAATTAAATTCATACAAATATACTGAGCATCAAGACATGGGGAAATTCATTGAGTTTATTAACATTTGCCATCAACAGGAGTGTTCAACTAGGGGTTACATTTTGAAGGTCACAGGCTATTAGCTTGTATGGCCACCATTGGACGTACTGTAATACCAGCTGTACATCTGTGATACTGTCATGTGGGATTCTGTCCTTATCTTCTCCTGGAGCCTGGTCACACATGCGCCTGTTCACTGGTCTCTGAGCCATAGATGCCACATGTTGACCCAGCTGATCCTAAAAATATTCAGTGGCTCTTAAGTGAGCAGCATAACTGTCACATTTTCATGCAAAAGCTGTCAGTCCACTAGTAGAATGAGGATGCGATGTATTACTGAAATGTTGTTGTCACGTACACGGACTGAAATCCGTGTCAGGTCTTGTAGAAGACCCTATGCGATGCGGTAAGAGCTGGAGAAAACAGGAGGCGTGGTAAAAGGGAACACACAGGGGTTTAATAGTGCACAAAATAATAGTGACAATCCGTGAGACAGTGAACGGGGTTGACAGAACGGCATCCAAATCCAAACGGGTCCAAGGGCAGGTCAAAGCACAGTCCGAGAGTCCATCAACGAGGAATCCATCCTGGAACGCGACAAAGTTAAAATCCCCGGGAGGGGGGAACACGCGGACAGACAAAACATGGAGGTCCAAGGGTGACGGGGCGAGATCCTCCAGACCCCGGGCTCAGGAAGCGGGAGGTGTCGGGGATGAGGCCTATGCCCTCAGGAGACTGACGTAGGGTTTCCTGGTGCTATGCGGGCCTCACGACATCTTTACCCTAATGATGAGCACCGAGTACTGGAGGAGCTGGTCTTTAAATAATAAAGCTAAGAGGGTACACCTGGGGAGCTTAACAATCATAAGGACAATAATGGGAGCAGTGGAGCGCCCTCTAGGGAGGGATGTCGGGCGTGACAGTTGTCATGTCAATACAAGTTTTCACAGGATAGGGAAAGCAAGTGAGGTCGAAAGACTTGCCCAGGCCACTACACGTTTATCACTATTACACAACGATTAGTTTCTATTACACAACGGTTAGTCTATTGTTAAGCACATCTACAGCACACTCTCTGACATCCCTCGGGGTGGTCAATATAAAGACTTTATCACTAAAGAAGACTCGGCTTCATTGCTAAAAAAAAGTGTCCAGCACACCAATGTCACAAAGGCATGGTTATTTTGATAAATAAATAAATTCACCAGTCTTTACATTCAACATGCTACATCATCTCAACTCTCACACTATTGAGAGTATCATTGTCAGTCATAAAAGGTCATTCCAAATCATGACATGAAAAAAAAACTTTTATTCAATGTCCAAAATCTTTATAACTTATATTTTCCAGAAACGTACATGCACAAATTGAGTTAAAGTTTTTTTTTTTTTTGCTGCTTGGTATATTTGCATAAACACACATATACTGTACTGTATCGATATTGAGAGGTAATATGGAGTGACACAGTTGAGTCATAAGAATAACTTAAATTTGTATAGCACCCAAAATGCTTTATAATATGCTGTGACGTTCTGAGGTCCTTCACATCTGGGTGATGCAAGGCAGTCATTATACACCACCAATCCACTGCAAAGTGGATCAGATGGGGATATGAGAAATTATTTCATGATTTCAGTTAAGGGGAAAATATAGGCTGCATAAATTGAGCAAGACTGAAATGGAAATTTGGCCAGGACACCAGGGCTCAGTACTTGTATTGTTATGACTACTGTCCATGTGGCCGTTAATGGGCACAAACTGTCACATTTCTCATGTCTGTAGGATGGCACCACCTGCTTCACAGTGTCCCTTGTCACCAGAGTTTCTGGTCCATGAACACTGCATCTCTCATCCCTGAGCTGTCCAAGTCCAGACATGAGTGTTGAGAATAAGGAAAAGCCTTGAAATTATATGCACTTTAAACCAGCTAGATTATTATTAATATTATTATAGTTAAAACAACACAAAGTTCACCGTTTGTGATCAACACCACCAGATATCTCTCAAGACAACACCTGCTCAGCCTACCAGAGTGCATGTTGATCCCACTTTGGTCTTATTAGTCACACTGGGGTTTATGGAAGACAATCATGCATAACCGAGAGGGATATGCAATGGACTAATGAATGAATATTACTGTTGTTTGGAATTATTCCTTTATAATTAAAATTTCCATTCCAAAAATGATCATTGTAAGGCCTTGTCAAGTATTTAAGCATATTACAAGTCCTGTAAAATAAAAATGAAATTGCCTGGGGAGTGGATGTGCTTTCGAGTACACAGGATTGCATTATGCTTTGTATTAAAACTAAGAACTCCAATATCTGGAATGGTTTCAGTTCATAACTAAAATCTTACTTGACAACGTAATCAGTTTTCTGCTGTAAAGTGGGGAAATAAAAAAAAAATCACTTTACTGTTGAGGAATCTAGAAATAAACGACTCTTCTTTCACCAGCGCCAGGGCTCTGTCGTTTTATATGGCACTACACTGTCTTACCTTAGTTTAGCGAGCAATAAGAGCTAACAATAAAACTGGGGTTTCATTTACCAGACACTATACAGTGTAAGGACACTCAGACTTAAAATGCCTTGTCTAATTGTAAGTCAATGAGCCTTTGTCATGGCTTCTAGTGTTTTTTTATTACATTTGGTGTGATCTATTGTCCATGCTTATTAGCAGTCACGCCACCTGGGCTGGGTATATTTTCTTTTAGTCTGGGCTTTGTGAAACATCACTGTAAGCTTCTATTATTCTATAATTAGGACAGACGAAAAAATAGAGGCGAGTGTGCCCAATGTGTTGTAAATTAAATGAACCCACAAATGAAAGGGCAGAGTACCCTAAAGGATGAAGAGTTTCAAAGACAATAGCTGGCTGCCAGTGTCAGAATCTGTAAAAGTCATTTTGAGAGTACATTAAAAAATTGGAATGACTAGGTTGTATCTAACAGTTGTATGAGAATTATTGTACTATGGGTGTAATCCCTGCAATATATCTGTGTCAGAAAATGTAGTGTTTATTTTTTTCAGCTTTTAGGCTGCATGTTTTTTCTTGGTCACAACTAAGGCTCCCATTGCACATTATCGATCCATTTCGAGCTTTATCTTTATTTAAATTCATTCCAAAAAAAAACCCCAACATATTTCTAAGTGCTTTTTGTTAGGTTATAGTAGAAAATAGAGTTACAAAAAATTGATCGGTCTGTCATACAAAGGGAGCTTCAGTCTAGTTCAGTCCATTTTCCGTAACCTTACATTTTTGTGAAGAATACTGAAAGCCTTTGCTCCTGAGCAACAATTTGCTCCTACTTTGCTAAAAGTAAAGGCATAAAGACGCCATTCAGGCTAGACAGATAACAGGTGTGGGAAACAAAAGCATTTTTTTTTTCTTTGAACACTTTTGGGATTGAAACGTGAGGCGGGAGAAAGAAAAACAAATGCAGATTTTGCTCTTAACCAAATAAAAAAAAAATTATGCCCTGTCAATAATTTTAATCGGTTTCTCAAAAAGGTGGAGTTGTTTTGTCACCGACCTTGCAGAAAGAAATTCTATAAGGCAAGAAAGTGCCTTAAATTCAGTGTCATTGCCATTTGGCACTGACTTTTGCATTCAGGAATGTTCATCAGGAACTAAAACAGTGTTATTACCATAGATGGAAGTGGATTAAACAACAGTGCAAACTTATGGGACAGATTCTTCCAAATGTATCTAGATGAACATTTTGTAGGCGTGAGTTATTAAAATTTCAGCTTGAAACGCTGGAATGGGGTACTTCATTCAGAGATGGTAGCCAGGCATGTCTGTCTTTATGTATTGTTTCCATGGCGGTAATTTATTTCCTGTAGCGGGCATGACAGACGTGCAGTGAGAAATGAAAGCTGATAGATAACAGTAACAGGAAAGAGACTTTTCAATTCTTAATGTTCCTCGAAGGTTCAGTGCCTTTCCAAGGTTGCCTTATATGAATAATAATTGCCGTACTTTTGATGTGGTTTTGTTTATATTACAGTTGAAAATAATAATTTCTGTGTTTGCTTAGCTCAATCCAAATTGTTGTGCATTGCAACTGCTTGTGTTAAGGACAACAGTAGAATATATGAGGCATACTCTATCTTGCAGCTGCTGCTGCTTATAACAAATAAAATAAAAAAGTACTCCTGACTGCACATCTGAATGGTTTGTAGATAGTTTGGCTGTTGCTGAATTAATTGCTTTGAAAACAAGGATTGCTCAATGGTAGAAATTCCTTTATTACAATAGTATGTGATTCAGTGAGCACAATTAAGCATTTTCCACTGGACTAATATAGCTATGATTGTTTCATATATCATTGGTTTAGTATCTAAATAGTGCAACAATTACAATAAAATATACTGTATACAGTATAAAAACTCTACTAGATGGCAGATGGCAGAACTTTTACTTTTAAACCTCAGTTCCACTACTTCACTTAAAAAAAAAGGTAAAAACCACATAAAAATCTAATGTATTTATAAAGGAGGATCATCTTTCCAGAAAAGCATAAGGTTGGGTGATGAGTGCTGCAATTTGTGTGATTAGTTTTTCAGTGTGAGAGGCACAATAATCAGTTGTAATACTTGGGAGCCTATTCTTAGTCCTTATTTGTATCATGCAATTGTATCATGCAATCTGGACATGTGTGAGCTCTAAGAAGCCCAGTGGAAAACCAATGTTTTGGAGGAGGTTAAGCCCTAGTCTCGTCCATTTCTGCTCTCATGCACACAGTATCGTGACTCTCAGGTGTGTTTGCACATTATCTTTCACATCTTTGACCCTCCACCCTATTATCACCATTGGAGTGTCTCCCTGCATCACTCTTCATAAAAGAGGAGGGAGACCCAGCCTTAGGCCCGTGGCCAAATTGTCATTCAATTCAAACCACGCCTCAACTCTATCAATTAGGGTTTGGACTGAACTATTAAATTACTTGAAGCTTTTTTTTATGTACTTAGGCTGTTTAACTGTTTTCATTTTTGCTGAAGGCAAAATGTCACATTCAGAACTCTGAGTGTGTTCAGAGTGCAGAATGCTTTTCTGAAAAACAGTTCAAAGCCATTTTCCATTTTGATGTCTCATTTAAGAATAGCTAGCAACAGTCTGAATAATATTCAGAAATGTTAGTGACTCCAACTAAAAGAATGATCATCCCCAATATAGCACTTTATTGCTCTGTGTTGCATACTGTACTCCTTCAAATCACCTATCTCTTCACTGAATCCCAGCTGGAATTTCTTAGCTCAATGTAAAATAAAAACCAGCACAACTTGTCCTGCTCTGTGTTAACAGGTTAGAAGAGCGACATGATTGTGCATAATAAGCACAAGCATTAAATAAAGATATTCTGTTTGTTTGACGGTGGAGCCATTAAGGAATACCTTGTTCCTGATCATAAAATGTATCTTCCAATTTTTAATACCCATTCCTAGTGTGTTAATTAAGCTACAGAAAATAGACATGAATAGAAACCAGAAACATAAATAAAAATAAGAAAGATTCACCTTGTGCTGTTCAAACAAAATAGTGTTGCAAAGTACATTACTGTACTATGATACAATTGTTAAAGTATTTGTGCAAAGGTTGTGTTAGCTCCATTTTCATAGAATCAGACATTTTCTTTATGGAATCTGAATATGTGGACAACTTCTTGTACAACATTCTTCACGTTTTCTTTACAAACTCTAGGGCTCCTTTTGAATCCCTGTTACCTTAAGTAATCACCTCATTTTCATGTTTTACACAAGCACTTAACTATGCTCTTACTTAAAAAATAGTTTTTACTTGTTCTACAAATTTTTCTGCCTGGTCTCAAGTTCTATGAATGAACAACCAATCATAACAATAGGACAGCTATGGCACTAAAAGAAATAAAGTTAGATCAAATCTTGAAATCTTGTGGGCAGTTTCATTCATGATTGCATTTAGACTTTATTAGTAACCACATTAAGGAAGTCAAGCTTCTGAATTAGATTTCCAGCGAAACAACCTATTTCCAGAGAAACACAAGGCTGTCATTGGATGAGAGCCTGATCACATTTTATGAGCTGAGGGATCTGACATAAGCCAACACCAGCTGCTATATATTTCTCTATCATTATTTTTTTTTTCTGAGCAGAGAAAAGTAGAGTGAAGTTAAAGTAAGACTGAAACTCTTTCAGCAAAATTTGAGTAATACTGTCTGTACAAATGACTCCTGGAAATTGAATCTGAAATGGATGAACTGCTGTGGACAGGAAATTCTTTATTTTGCTTGAATTTCCCAAGTATGAATAGTGAAAATGATTCATAGGCTTAAGTACTGTATCTGTTTGCCTGGGAGCAATTTCATGGACCTATAGTGCTTCTGCAGTAGCTAAACAAGTTGCTTCTTGACATCAGATGAATCTAACGAGCAGACATTACCAGGATAGAGGTGTTTCTTAGTCCATTCAGGTTACTGTGTTTATCTCAGCTCTTTTTTTGTCTTTTGTAGCTAATTGAAAGCCCAGATGTTTTTTAATATTCAAAGTGAGTTTTAAACCGTGACAACAGACATTTGGGGTTTCAAATAGATTTTTCATATATCAAATGGAAGTACTCACATAAATGTTAATTATCCTCAATGCCTGAGCATTCTTGCATACTTGCCTGCTGCCTACCTTGAATGCAATTATAGGGGCAATTCCTTCTGCAAGTAATTGTGCTAAAAATGATGAATTGACAGATGTCGGATCATTAGCCAGTATTTTGTATTTTCTGTTTTTCCACATTATTTTGTCAGTGAGAAGAAATCTGAACACGTACTGTAATTAAGTAGCCAGTGCAATTCATATAGTTTGCCAGATTCATTACAGTTTGAATTTTAAAAAAGCCAGGAAAAAAGAAAAAAAAAAGAAAACCAGTTTCTGACAGTTTTCAGAATAAGGGAACTTGCATATTGAATGGTTCACTTAACAGAGTAAGAAAGACAAGGCAAGGATTCAAAAAGTAACTGAATAGTGCTGTTCTTTTTTTTTAATTGTTTAAATACAGTTTGTAGATATCTAAAAATATGTTTTTAAAGAGCAATGAGATCTGCGAGACACACACTGGAAGACCTCATGAAATTGGCTTTTAAGCCATACGTATGTATGGAAAAAAGAATTTGAAAATAATGTCTATATTCTGTAAATCGTTTTCAAGAGAAGTTTCCAGAAAATTGCTAGCCTCCAAATTCCATTCACAGAAACTGGGACAAACTCTGAGTGAAGCTTCTTATTCTCTTAATCGGCTCTCCTCCTGTGTAATACAGTAGTTTACACAGGTGAACCAGTGGGGACCATCAGTTCTTATCTTATCAGCCTGTGATCCTTCTAGAACATTGTTCTCTGCCCTTTAGCTAAGCTGGTGTAATTGCTTTTTCTGTTTTCTTTGATAGAAGCACTCACACTTTGAAAACATAGCAAAATAGCTAAGAAATAGCTAAAAATATAAAATAACAAAGATATTGATCCTATGAAGTTCAAAAGCTGATCACCTGATGTTCAGCTATTTTGAAGATAATATTTTCTTAAACCTGAAAATGGTAATTATGATCTTTTGTAAATGTAAATTAAGGTTTATTGACCTAAATTGTTTGCCTAATGATCTGCATCTGTTGTTTCTTGACAGAAACAACAGAGATAATTCACTGATGTGCTTTTAAAAACTGAAATAAAGAAAAAAAACAGAATCAACCTCAGAACAGCCATAAAAATGTTTAATCTAACAAATTGGGCATTTATGAATCTCAATGTAATATTTTATTGCTGGTTCTGGCATACTACAGGATAAACCCATTATATTAAAATCTCTGATGAAAAAGTGATCTTGATAAATGCAGTACTTGACTGTGAAATTAATTAATTAATTTGATACTTTTCCAAAAATAAAATAAGTCAACATTTGGTCAGCTAATGTTTGCTCACTTTAATTATTGTATTCAGTCATCATTGTTTAAAGCCTCCATGCTTTCTGCATAAGAAAAAAAAAATCAGAACTGCAGTTGAAATGTTCTTTTCCACATGTTCTGCAGGTTTACTTACTTTCCTAGGGACACCGTGAAGATCTTTGATGATATTTAACAAACTTGAGGACTAACTTCATAAGATTGTATCTATGAGGAGTGACTAACAGTATGCAAAAGAAAATCCTTTGATGGTTAGGAGTTTTGGAAGCCAAAATTATTTTCTCACGAGAAATGTCTTCACCTGTGACATCTGTGTCTTTGTTCTAAATAGAAACAACTGCTAAAGGTTTGTAGGATGTTTTTAACTGAGAAACATAAAGGAAGCTATTCCCTTTGCTTTGACCCTGAAAACTCTATACCCCACATACAGAATGGTGTGAATTGATGAATGACTACACAAGAAAAAACAGATAGTGGAGCCAGATAGCGCATACTGAGATTGCAAGTCCTGGAACATGAGAAGACCTTCATCATCAAAAAAATCTAAGTGTCTCAGTTTGCAATCACATTGCCTTTTAATACCAATGGGACATACGGAAATATTTATCAGTACAAATCTACAGAAATCAGCATGATGATCTGATAGCGACGTGGGTGGAATCTTAGCATTGTGTACCAAAGAAAAATGAGCTGTGGAAGCAAAAATAGCCAATTCTGGAATATGATTTATGTGCAGCTTGGAAAAAAGACATTTCTTTGAATGTGGGCTTAAATACTCATGTACAGTATCTATAGACTATATGTCTACTACCAGAGATCAGACATACAATTTCTCAATGTTATAGATGCCACGAACTGGAAACTCATCTTTTGATTTTAATCTGTCAAGTACTGTATGTGATTTTCAAGTACATCCATGTCAGCAGATGGAATTACAAAAGACTCAATGAGTCCCATTAGGGGTTTAGTACAGTAGTTAAATAAAATCTGGTTGAAACATCATAGGGGCATGAACTGAGAAAGATACAAGACATGCATTTAATCAATAATAGTTTTATTCTTCAGCTTTCAATTTACGTGTTTAGAAACATTTAAAAACTGTTGATTTAAACATGAGTGTGGTTATCTTTGTGTTGTATGTATTATCCATTCATTTTCTAACTAATTTATCCAATTCAGGACACAAGGGAATCAGAGCCTATCCTGGCAAGCAACAGGCGCAAGGCTGGTTCCACCCTGGATGGGATTCTAGTCCATCACAGGGCACACACAGACTGGGACACACACACACACTCACACCAGGGCCAGTTTTTCAGGATGTCAGTTAACCTACCAGTATGTCTTTGGAATGTGGGAGGAAACCGGAGCACCCAGAGAAATCCCCTTGTGAACATGGGGAGAACATACAGTACAGACTCCAAGCAGATAGGACCCCAGGTCCAGAATTGATCCCAGGGCACCAGCTCTGCGAGGCTGCAATACTAACCAACTGTGCTACTTTTCTCCTCAGTTGTATAAATTATATATAGATCTGCTATATGTATAGATCTATCATGTGGCCCATCCAGCTTGTTTGCTTGACATTTAAGTGGTCTCTGGAGATCTCATGTACTGTATCTGTTTCTTGAAAGAAGCCAGGGAATTGGCTTCAAAAATTGGGTTCGGTAACTTGTTATAGACTCCCACAACTTCATGTGCAAAAAAGTGCCTCTTTTTCTCCATTTTAAATGCTCTTTGCCTCATGTCCTCTTTGTTTGTAATTATCGTTTCTGTTATCTTGCATATAATTGAAGTAATAGGCATGTAATACACCTGGTAATATCTGGTCTATAATTACTTGGTTCAGATTTGTCACCTTATTTATGGATGGGAGTTACATTAGCAATTTTCCAGCCAATGGGTGTTACTCCTGTCCTGAGTGACTGTTTAAATAGTTTGTTGATCATTTAAGAATAACATACAGTATCTTAGTCACTTTAGTACAGTTGGTAGCATTCTTTAAGGCCCTGGAGATGTGTTCATCTAGAGAGCTTCTAATACCTGCAACACATCTTCCCCTTCTACTGTATGTTAATAATATTTAATATAAGTTGTCTTTGCCTATATTATACGGCATGTTATACGTTTTTTTTAAACAACCAAGTGAAATATCAGTTTAATATATCAGCCATTTCACTTTCATCATGTAAACATTTCATACTGTATTTTCACCTTTCTTTAGCTGTTATAATACAGAATAATAACAATTGTTTTTAAGCTTCTATTACAATGCTCTTGATCTTTTAAAGATACTTTTTGCATCTGTGCTCGCTTAACATCTTTAAATGGATCTTTTTTTTTAGAATTTTATAAAGTCCTTTCTTTCTCCTTTTTCACTTTTGCCATACTCTTAGGATGAATCTAATCTTAGCTTTAAACTGTTGCTATTTATTAATTTCCATCCTGTCCCATTCTTCTCTTAAACTCTATCTCATTCCTTTGTAGTCTGCTTTCCTAACATTTTATGAGTTATATGAGTTATACTCACAGTTTCATGATGGTTTTCTCACCATTTTTTTTCTTACTTTATCTTGATTATGTGAGGCATTCTCTCTAGTACTGCAGGTATTCTGAAAAGTTGTGTATGGAAGCAATTCTACCACATCTATATTGAGGTTCAGTTGCTGACATCTCTGATGGGTTTTTTTTCCAGAGTGAGGAAAATTAAAATCTCCCCTAATAAACCTCCCCTTTTACAAATGCATCTCAGATTTTAATATACAAGGATGACTTACTGTAGTAATGATATCTGAGTTAAGGAGACTGTTTGGCCTTTCAAACAGTATTTTAAATGTGTTTGCATAAGATTGACCAGTGTAGATTCTGAGACTCTTGATTCATCTACAGTATTTACATCCTCATCTTGTGCCAGAATGCTCTTTTTGATCTGTAGTGCTGCACTTATTTCTTTCCTGTCTTTTCACAATGCAGAATCCACTAATGCTGTAGTCTTCACCACCACTCTCGGTGTTGGATTCCTTTTACATTGTAACCACATTCTAGTGCAGTAGCTTCTGTTTCTTACATTTCGTTCCTAATTCAGTTCACCGAGTTCTCAGAGCGCAGTTTGAACCCTGTGGTCTAGCCAATTTTCATTAGTCTGTTGTGAATGTTTTTCCCAAAGCTAGTTCACTACTGACTGCCAGGTGTAATTGAACTTCAGCATCCTTGACTTGCTAAGAAACTGGAATTCATTGGATTTGCAAGCTCATGTGAGTCAATGAGAAGTGTATAACTCTTGCAGTTGCTACCAACTTTCCTGTTAGGCACGGTATTTCTTGGAAAGTGTCAAATAACACATGGATCTGACAGGTGTGCATCACAGGAATGCAGGCACAAATCCTCATTCTCCTGGCGTGGTAACAGGCGTTGTAGCAACAAGCCAAGTTGATTAGCAGCTGGCATTACCAAACTGTAAGGAAATAAGATCTGAACACTTCTACATTCATGTACAAAATACATTGGCAAACCAAGAAGAGTTAGTTCATAATTGCCTCATTGAAAATCTTCTCAATACACATGGTATGGTACACACGAGACTCAGCATACATAATGTTACAAAACGTTTTTGTATTTACAGTATCACACTAAAAACGTCTTGAAAAGCTCTGAGTTGTGGCTCTTAGGCAGATAAAAATCTGCCACCCGATAAAAACATCTCACCACTCCTAGCAGTGGAATAAGTTGTCTGAAGCAGGAAATTATATACATGGCATTTAGAAAATGATAAAAGTCAAAACAGGTAAACATATTATTGTTATCTATAATTTTTTTCTGTTTTTCTGAGAAGTCAGTATTGAGGAAGGAAAATTTAAAATTCAAATAGCGTTTGTATAACTTCACTTTCATAATAACCAGGTACCTCTTATATTTTATTTTTCACATGCAAATTCTGTATTTTTAAAATACTTAAGTACCAATTGTCATAGCTTACCCAGGATACAATATTTCATATGAGGCACACATGAATAAATGCATTTACTTTATTGTGTGTTTATTGTGTTACACTGTATATCTGCAGACCTGCATTGGAAGGTCAGAATCTTGTCACTGTTTCACTGCTTATGTCTTCAATGGAAAAAACTAAGAAGACTGGAAGAGTGTTTTTTAAAGAATAGGTGATGTAAGATTAACTTTATTTTGGTTTAAGTTTTTTTTTTACTAGAATGTATTTGTTCAACTTTTTTAAATGGATCAAATTTTCTGTACCATATAATTTCCATCAGATTAAAGGACTACAGCTTGTAAAATCTGAAATGAATTTAACTTCTATCGAATGGGAGACGCCTTATCCTGCAATTTTCAGAAATTAATTACACATCACTCCTAGATACTGTAAATTTGTTAACATTTTTTTTCTGAAAATGATAGATAAGTTTCAGAACCTGTCCCTTGCTTTAAGCATGTTAAGTGCCAGCATATAGCAAAATCTACTACTACCATTGTCTTATATGGATTAAATTAATGAAGTAAAAATATTTTGTACTGACAAACTGTTCCATAAGAACCATAAATATGAATGAAAAAAATCATATTGACAACCTCTCTTCCTAGATTCTTAGAAAAGAATTTTGATTTTAGACTTTCTTCACGACTGTGTTAAACATTCCAGATGTTGTTGTTTGCTGATTTGTTTTCTGTAATTGAAATATTGCTGTATAAACTTTTTTAATAGCAATATAATGCAACATTGAAACATCATTGGCTCAGCGATAAATCAACAGCTGATACCAACAGCTGCTGTGTTTGCCAGGGACTTAATTACAACTTTTGTACTGATGGGACTTTTACCACAGAGATTGTCCATGATACAGCACCCAATTAGTGCACTGTTACATGCCCTTTAAATCCACCTCTCTGTCCATCTGCTTGAAATGTTTAATGATGTATTATTTGCACTATACAAGACAGAACTGGGAGAAGGTTCTCCATTACTGTTTCAAGAATGTGTTTAAGTTGTTAATAAGCTGAATAAACAATTAGTTAAGTGACTTCACATCTTTCATAACAGTCTCCTGATTTGGGAATTTAGTTTAAGGTTAACTTTATTTTTATTTGTTTGCATAGTAGAACCCTTTATCAAGGAGAACACACAGAATATACAATTAAGCTTAAAGTGAATATAAAAAAACGAATAATTCAAATACTGTAATTAAATACAAAAAGTAAAAATGCAAATGAGAAAAACCCTCAAGGCATTGAGATACAGTAGGAACATGTTAGGAGTGTTATGTCTGTGCAGTGCAAAAGGGAAAACAATGTCCATGGAGCAGTAAACTAGGTGTAGATAAGGAATCATTGATTTACTTCAACGGTAAAGAGGACATGCTGCTAAGCACAGTCCTGTATCGGTTGGAGGTAAAACTTCACAACAGAGGGAGAGAGATCAAAAATGATAAATAGGTGAGTCCTGTGGAGATATCATAAAGTGGTCAAAGAATGAGCAGTTCTGATTTCAATTCCATAGTTCATTCCATCACTGTTCAGCCGGGGATGAAAATGAAGAGGTATCGGAGGGAGAGGACAAGAGAGGAGGAACAGTCTGGCAGAGGAGGGGAGAGAGAACGTTCGAGCTAGGGGCCTAGGGAGTGACAAGGGACTGCAACAGTGTTGCTAAGACAGTGGTAACCAATGGAAGGACCATAACAATGTCTTGACATGAGAGAAGCAAAACAGAAAGAGGACTAAGGGAGCATCAGAATTCTGTATGAGTTGGAGGGAGCAAGAAATGCAGACTGGGAGGCCAGCCAGTAGCATGGGAGCCTACACTAGAAGTTACTGAGAAGGGTTGGATATTGCTCAGCAAAGGCAGTGTAGACATGTGACAGGAATAAAAGAGAGAGGGGTCGGTCAAAACTGCTGTACATGTGCTTAGCAGAGGACCAGGGTGGACCAGGTAGTGAAGTTAAGAAGGATAGAAATATAGTTTGTTATAATGGACAGAAAAGAAATGCAGGATAATAGACTTAGAGAATTAAAGTTTATGTTGATAGGAGTGCATCCAGGAGGGGGTGACAGAGAAATAACTGTGCCTTCTTCCATATTAATGGTTATTAGAGGGAGGAAAAATGAGGATCTGAGCATCACCTGCATAGGAGTAGTAGGAGGGTACACTAAATCCTACTAGAAAGTAGGTGTAAATAGAAAATAACAAGGGACCAAGTGCAGTGCCTTGGAGAACACCAGTGCAGAGTGAGTTGTATATCACATGCATTTTGTTCTGGTTTTCACTTTAAATAATCAAATTAATGTTCACAGAGGATAATGCTACCCCGCCTAGTTTGTGCCACAAAGTGTAGTGTTTCTTACTGTACTGTATGTCTTGAGCGAATTGACGATTGCAACAGTTATGCCTGTACATGGAATTTTTTACACTAACATGCTGTGAAGTCTTCCCTAACATGACCCTCTATAGTTGTACCTTGAGTGGGAAAGCAGTGGCTTCTGATATTTTTCAGGTTTTAGCATTGTTTACCATATTAAAATTTCAGTTACTTGTTCTGCCAACAGCTATCATGATTCTCTGCCTGCGTTATATAAACATCAGTCATTTATTTCTGTTGTTGTTCAGATTCAGAATGTAAATCTAAACATCTCTATTCCCAAAGGGATTATTGAGCAGTAGGGGATTTGTATCAAGATCAGCTCACCGCCCATATGTACTTAAGTAATTCTGTACTTGCTTATTTGAGAAATAATAAGAAGGCTGGTTTCTGATTGTCTTGTTTAAAACTAATCAATCTTTTAGGTGATATATTTAACTGTTTCATAGGGCAAAGCCACAAAGAAGCTACACTGAAATTAAAAAATATGGTTGAATATCTTCTAATCCGAACTATTTCTAAATACATGTACTGTGCTCTGACTTTATTTAAAAAATACACACAACCCTCTTGGTCTTCTTAGTTCTTCACCAAGAACAGCTTGAAGAAGCAAAGCACTGTTGAGGTGTTTGACTGCTGTCTGCTTTGAAAAATGTCTGTTTTATGATTGCTATAATCCTGCCAATCAGAATATCAGTCTGAAGCTGTTTTAAATGTCATACAGTAAATTAAAATTACATTTTTAAAATAATTGCATAAAATCCCTCTGCTTTGTGTTTTAGTAGAGTATTGCATTAAACTGTATTTTTCCACTGATACTAAATCATACATAGTTCTTTATACTGTATTTTAAATATCGTACATTAATAAAGTGGCAAGAATTTTCATGTACTTATCGGTACTATTGAATAGATGTCTAACCATGTAAAAAAAATAAAGAGACAGTATCCAGAGTCTTATTAGATAGATAGATAATACTTTATTAATCCCATAGGGAAATTGATGTGTTACAGCAGTCCAGCCCAAGACAAGCAACAGACATCAGAATAGTTATAAAACAAAAGACAAACAAAATAAATAAAAATAAATAAATACATAGGTGTGTGCAAAATGTGCTGATCATAGTCGCTGTAAAAACAATAAAATATGTGCAAAATGTGCATAGGTTTATACAGACTGATTGTCCAAAAAGTACAAGGGAGTAAACATGCTGTCCATAGAGGAGCAAATGAAGGGCTAACAGTCCTAGCCTAGGGCAGTGTTATACACCCTGACAGCCGCCGGGAGGAAAGACCTGCGGAAACGTTCCCTTGAACACCGTAGCTGGAGCAGTCTATTGCTAAAAGTGCTCCGCTGCCCAGTAACAGTCCCATGAAGCGGATGAGAGGTGTTGTTCATGATGGCTGTGAGCTTGTTCAGCATTCTCCTCTCAGCCACCACCTCCATGGGGTCAAGGCTCATCCCCAGCACAGTACCAGCCTTCTTGATGAGTTTATTGAGCCTATTTGCATAGGCTCAATAAAGTAAGCCTATGCAAATAGGCAACTAAAATAAGTTGCATTACAACTTATTAAGTTGTAATGCAATTTTTTATGATAGTGGGTATAGAGTAGCTCTAAAATCGCAATCTTGATATTCAGAAACACTAAGAGAAAAGCAATGATGTGATTTATTTTCACTTTCTATAGTTCTTTGTTACGTCCCCGTGTGTGTCCGTATGTTTTGTTTTTTCCCCCACTTCCTGTATTCAGATACCCCTTGGTCCATCATTACACCATTGTTGCCGTATTCGCAATCAGCTTCTCGACCAATCAGAACTCAACTTCTTCCGTATTTAAGTTGGAGGGGTCTTCCGCTCGGTTTCGTTTCTGCTCGCCTCAGCTTCGTCTCCATCTCGCTTCTCTTCGCTTCGTGTGTGTGTGTTTCCGTATAGCTTCGGCTTTGTTGGTTTGTATTCGTCTCCTCCTTGTACTTTCGTTTGTTTTTATTATCCTTTCTTTCGCCATTACCTTGCCCAAACGTGTTAGATCCACCGCTGTGCTCTTTTGTACCCTATTCCTTGTGTCTACTCTCGTTTTCCCTTATTGGTATCCGTCACTCACTTGCGTATTTGTGTAAAGGGTTAGTTAAGGGTGTCGGGTGACTTGTGCACACGTAGTTGGTCTTTGTAAACTAGTTTAGGACGGGTGAGTGCCTTTTCTCTTGTATGGTTTTGGGTAGTTTAGTGAAGGTTAGTGAGGGTGTTAGAAGATTTCGGGTTTTGTTTCATAGTTAGGTCAGCTTCCCCTCACTTAAAAAGCCAGCTCCACTTTGTTTATTTTCGTTCCTTGGCACCACTCATATTTCCTCTGCCCCCATACCAGTCACCTATTCAAATTGTACATATTTCACTTCTGTGTACCTATCCAAATTCGTTACCACTATCTTTTCCCCACACCGAAGATTTATTCCTGCATGCCTGAAATTCCCTTATGTCGTACTCCATATACCCCTAGACTATTAGGGTGCGTCATATTTGTTTCAACAAAGAAAAGACGTTTTTGTAACTACAGTACGTCCAGTTTTTGTTCAGAATGTTTCCATTGGTCCTTGCCAAAAAGTTGCATTTGTTGGACTGTTCCGTAGCACTTTCAGCATTATAACAGGAATAAATTAAGATAAATTACATTTGGGGGAATACAGCCTGCTTTGCTGTCGGCATTCTGTCATGCTGTGTATCGGGAACCTTGAAGCAAAAGACCTATGAAATGTGAAATCCTGTAAAGAGCCAGATATAGGATTATGTGTTGCATTTGCTTACATTTTGACATTAAAGTTTGTTTACAAAGACTCAAGAATCTTTGAAATAACTTTAAAATTAGATTGCGGTGCTGGTACTCAGTGATTAGCATTAATATTGGTAGAAGCATTTATTCGTGGACATTATTTGTAAACCTTTCAGAACAATGTTTCATTTATAAATATACTGTACGGTATATTATGTCTTAGAGATAAATACTCTAATGATTCATTTTGGAATTGGTTGACACTTAAAACAAAAAATCTTTAAAAAACATGCTTAAATCAAAGAGTAATTTAGATGTGAATTCCCTGATGAAATATGAATGAAGGTCACTGCTCTACAAGGTCAAAATATGATACGTTGCAGCTTTCACAAAGAGCTTATAGCTCTATACTGTATGTGTGTCAGAGGCAGCAAGGTTTGTATATACAGTACATGTTTCTTTAAATGTACAGGCCAGTGGTTTCATTTGACTTTTGCCCTGAACATCTATTTCTGTGTTTCAGTTCATAGAGGAGATTGCCACCTGTATTGAAATTCTTTCTTTACTAGCAAACTGTAAAATTACATTTGTTTCAGTCAAAGATTCTCAATTTTAGAGTTCTGCTGGAGGAACCCACTTTTCTTTTGTGATCTGTTATAAATATGTGCTTTTAAGCTGTTATTTTTTCATTTGTGCTCTTACTTATCTAAAACAGAAGTTATCCTATACACTTTAAGATGCTACAGCATATCACATGTGCTTTATGCAACTTTGTCAGATTGTACACATTGTACTTTATATGGCATTTTGGCATTTGGTATCTTATTTCCTTTGCACTATTGCTTAAAAGGAAGGCAAAACCTATCCTTAAGTCATTGCAAAATATATTTATTAAAACCTAGAATTTTATTTTGGATAAAATAATTTCTGTTCCAGCACAATATTCTTTTATGTATTCTTCTTGTACACTAAAGAGCTTTCAATGTGCACCTCAGTACAGACAGATTAATCAGATTGTTGCCAAGTTCTGCAGTATGAGGACATTTCAGCTGAGAGAAGACCTGAGTGGCAAGGAAGGTGACAACTCAGTGTGTGGGTACTGGGGTTATTAATATCCTTCATCTGTGCAGACTGAATAGTAGAACTCGATATGACAAATCTTAAAAGGGAAGTGCAGATGTGGTGAAAAAGAGTTAAATTAAAAAGAAGATAGTTACTGTATTCACATTTTGCTTGTTTTTTTTAGCTACAGTACTTGCACGCACATACAGTACACCTCTACTCAAAGGCAGTTTTCCCTCATTCTATATTGGTGTTTTATATCATTAATATCAATGCACATCATTAAGTAATTTTTCTACTGTAATCCTACTTTTTTTTTCTGCTATGACTGATGCATCTGGTTGAAATCTGACATTTTAAACATAAATATAGTGGTCTTCTGCAGTTTAATTCAGAAAACAACTAAATTTCTGAATCAGTGAGCCTCTAGCCCAGTGGAGTTGTTTGGAGTCTAAATCAATAGAATTTAATCCTTCTTCAGCCTTTAAACATGAGGTATTTTGTTTGAAAAATCAAGTCTATAGTGTCCATTAAAAGTGCTTTGTACATCAGGAGGGGACAAGTGTATCTAATTTTCTGATTAGATTTACTGTTTCACAGTCTGTGAGCTTTTACTTAAATGAACAAAAATTACCTCCACTTCTGAAAATACATGTATACACAGGGTACTGGTGTGCTGAAAATGCTATTTTTGAAAATAAACAGAAGTAACAAGTGATTTTAAATAATATAAATTGTTTCTTAATAGCTGTGGAAATTTGTCCTACAAGAACATAAGAAAGGTTAGAAATGAAAGGAGGCCTTTGAAGCCATATTCCCTTTGGTTGCTAGTATCAAAATGATCCCAGGATCTCATCCAGCTGTTTCTTGAAAGAAACCAGGATATTGGCTGGCTTGCTTGTTTCAGGCCCGCACAACCCCTAACACTTACTGTATGTAATTGATAACCCAGGGAACCGATGTACAGTAGCAATTATAGAGCTCATTTTATCAAAATCCTGGAATGGAACAGATTGCAAGGCAGCCACAACCTGAATTGCCCTGACTTAAATTATTTAAGGTCTATGTTTTTTCAACCTAAGAGCAATTTTTTGGTGTGTGTGTGTGTGAAGTTGATCAATTATTTAGAGTAGTATAGTTGCTGAAGTCAACAGCAGTGGGACTTTTCTTACTGTTGCTGGCATTCAACAGAACATAATCCACTATTTCAAGAGAAAAGCTTTCCTAACAAGCCTAATGAGGCTGTTATTTAAACATTATTGTTGCAGACTCCCAAATGGATCCACTATTAATGCAGAGTGGAGATTGAGGCCTTAACTTGAGATATCATTGGTCTCAGTAGTCTCATTGGTCATAGTCTGAGCTATGTCATTAGTGGACTGTGACTGGGGTTCCCGAAGTGGTTATAGATAAAAGTCTGAGTACTGCTGGGTTGGGTGTCCTTGAGAGGATTAGGGTGTACTTAGATTCCCATGCACCAGCAATCACTGGGACTTCCTAGGTGCCTGCCAGCTTGCAGCTTTGCCACTGAGAAGGACATTATTCCTACAGTCAATATTGACTCTCTTGTGAGAGAGAGAAACTACTTTGTGTGCCGTGTGTAAAATGCTAAATTACTCAAGAGCGTGTTTCTGAGGAAAATAGGTAGGCTTCCCTTTTTTTTGTTGATGACAATTGATTTATTGGAGACGAGTTCATATACCCGGTACAGCTAAGAAGTAACTCTCCAATCACAGTCTGGTCATAATCATGACCAGGTAAATGTCACTAAAATTAGTCTGACTCAGTTAATGAGTAATTTTGTACATACAGTGTCAGTGCAGCTCCTTCAATTTACAGTAATGTTCCTCCTTTAAGTGGCTCTGCAGTGATCACTGATCCCAACTGAACAACCAATGATACTCCATTACATTTACTGTTAGCAGTAACAGGACCAATTAAGCTAAGATATCTTTGACATCCTAGGTGACAACCTAGTCTCTAACTTAAGACTTTTGAGTAGGGAGCTGCATCAGAATGCTACAAAGGAACAGGCAGAGATTCATCCCATGCTGAAAGGTAAGGAAAGGAAATGAAGCGTTTTGGCTGTGGAGCCTTCTTCAAGCCTTTACACCTGGAATGAACCTAGTCTCTTAACTATTTACCAAAATAATCCAAGAGGTTTGCTCAGGGAGACAGAGATGCAGTCTCTTTTTTTGTTTGTGCCCGCCTGCCCTGTGATGGACTGGTGTTCTGTCCAGGGTGTACGATACCTTGTGCCCCTTGCCTGCCGGGATAGGCTCTGGCTCCCCCGAGACCCTGCATTGTAAAGAGCGGTTAGAAGATGGATGGATGGATGGATGGATGGATGGATGGATGGATGTTTAATAAAATGGCACCAAAAAGGAGTGGAATAAATAACCCAAGGAGAAATCTAAAACTGTCAATTCAGATACTATAAATATTGCTCTTATTGCCATAATTGGAAAACATCAGGTGGAGTCTACTGATAAGAGATGATCATTTATTCAATAAATTACTTTATTTTGTTACTCATGGACTCATTTATTCTATTTAGTAACCTCAGGGGTGTTTACAATGTCTTACCCATGCTCTGCGAGAGCAGAAGACATGTATTTATTGATGTAATTTGAAGCCACAATTTTTTTAAAAGACCTGAAGCAGACTATCATTGGAAAATTATATGTGACCGTAACATGCAGTCAAATGCTTTTTTCTGCCAGAGATACATTGAGCAGTGTATATAATTCATCAAAGCCTTGTTGCTCTAGGTCCTATAAATATTTTATATAACAACAAAGGTCCAGAAGGTAGCTAAACACACACACACACTTTTGTAGGTACTGTATATACTTGTATATATCGATTTAAACTCTAATAAGGGAGCATAAAATAAGCTAAATAATTAAAAATTGCAGTCCTCTACATAGAAGAGGACAACTTAAGAAAACTGAAGTTTAATGTTTTTTTTTTTACATTTTTAACATTAACTATGGAACTATTATTATCTAATAGCTTTTCTATAAAAAATATTTTACCATTCTTCTATTTTTTAAAGTGCTTGAAAAGCATCATCATAGAGTTTAAATGTTATAGCATTCTAACTGGACTGACAATCTTTGAAATTTATTTCATAATGTCTTCTCACAACACCTTTCAAGAGTCACCACCCATTGTATAGATTGGTTGTGAATGTGTACAATATTATTTCACCAGCAACAAGTACAGTAAATGTCTGCAGAGACCGTTCTAACCTAATTTGTCTGTCTTTATGAAACCTGAATGCTTGTGTGTTATCTGAATCATTAGTTAGATCCTTTGGTGTCATCTGTTTCCCTTGAGGAACATGTGCAGGTACAGTAAGTGGGTACTGGATATCTGTATCAGTGTTTTTCTGTAGAAGGAGAGCTCAACCCTTCTGGTTCTGAATAACAACAGCTACTGTATTTATCCTTTTCAAAGTTGCACTCAACTCCAGCTGGCCTGTTTTTGCTGCATCGAGTAGTCTCCTTATGCTGCAAGTGGTGTCGTATACAGTACATATATATACTGTATATTTACTATCATTGTTTTTTTTATAAAACACTCAAAGGATGATACTATATTTGTTAATTACATTTTGCTCCAGCTACAGCATTTCTAGTGTGTATGCGGTATATTTGATCTGTCCGCCTCTTTCTGTCTGTCTAATCTGTCTTTAAGAGTGTCTTTTGTAGGTAAGGTACTGTTTTCTCATCCCATCCAGTTTGGAACACTTCGCTCCAGTGGAGCTAAAAATATTGACCACAGAGCAGTAGCGTGAAGGGCTGGGAGGCTGCAGTGTCTTCTCACCTCTGCTCTTAATGACCAAATTGAGCTGCTGATTAGCTTAATTAGACCAACGTAACGATTTTCAAAGGTTTTCAGCTGATGAGGATTTACTGTACAGGGACCACAAAAAAACTACTCTTAACGGCTTCTGCGTCTTTACCACTAAGAACGGTCACAGACCAGAGTGAGCCATTGAGCCCATTTTGCCGAATACAGTGCGTTTCCAAACTCAATGCCAACCGAAGGTCATATAGACTCCTCGGGTTTCGGTTATTGGCAGTTTTCCGTGTTTAATAAGCTCCCTCTGGTATTTCCTTTGGTTACCTCTAGAACTGGTTGCCAATCCAGTATATACAGTATATGCAGTGTTTTGCCATTTAATAAATACAGATCTGTAGGCCTGAGGAGCTCAGTCCTGGTTCTGCAAGGGTGGTAGTTTCTCTGCAGGTTTTTCTAGACTTCTTAAAAGCAGCGCCTGAAGACCTGGGAAAAGCTTTTCAACTCGTCCAGTTAATCCTATAATGAGCTGGTTCAGATCATTACAAGCCTGGTGAAGTGAAAAGCTGTGGATACACATCACTTTTTTGGACAGGAACAGAGATCCCTACTATAGACACTTGTCCTCACTTATTTATTTTCTTACCACAGGCACTAAGCTTAATACTATAATTCATACTATACAATATGTGAGATACAGGTTGAGAAGTCTATTGTTACATGCAACTTTTTACCTGATTGTAATTAAGAGCTCTGGTGGAATTAAATATATAAATGTTCTGGCCCTTGTGTTGTAAATCACCAGTTTTAAATACTGTATATCATCTCTTGTAATTATTGCTGCAATACAGGGTCTCCAAACTTCGCCCTGTGTAGTCCAAAAGCAGTTCCTCCTATACCTCACCTTTTTCTAAATTTTGACAATGCCTCTAAGGTATTATCAGAAACCTGGTCATTGAGGGCTGAAGAGTTTTCATATATTAGTCCAATATTATCTATACTGAAAATTTAACACAGCACCTGATTAATTGTTCACATTTTAATTGTTCAAAGTCTTTAGAACTTCATGATGTTAGTGATTACCTTTAAATCCTGATGAACAGGGGCTCTTTGCGACCATACTTGGCAACCCCTGTTATATGGCAAATGGCAATACTGTAGGTTGCTTCTGAAACAAACTCTTAATTGTCTCTGTGATTGGTTAGGTTCTTGTTGAGTGACCCGCAGAACCTTCAAAGAAAGGTTAAAAAAAGATCTGTTTTAATGACTGTTGTAATGGGACCTTGGTACTATGGTTTTCCTTCTTTAGTGTAACTAATGATGTCTGCAGTTATATTTAATTAGAAAACAATGAGGTCACTAAAAGGCTTAGTTCATCTCGTATAGTTCCTGAGTATTATACTTTAATTTAGTATTTAGACAGGAGGATGGAGATTTGTCCTGTGGTTTGTTGTTCTAAACATGACAGAGTTAAGTGCTTGAAATCTTTATTCCATGGAATAAAACTGGCATCCTAACTAAAAGAACGTACCACCATCCTACAAATATGCATTATTAGAAATGTTTAGACATTTTTTTAGTTGCAATAGTTGCTTATTATCCTGTTTCACATCATATCCATGTGTACCAGAATAAGAGGACTGACAGGCATATCCAAAGGAGAAACAGTCATGTCTAGAGTGAACCTGACTAGTTTAGAAGGACATTCAAGATGCCAGCAAACTTGAAATATTTGCTTGTGGTTTGTTGAAACAAGGCTCGTGGGAATTCGGAACAAGCTACCCAACAATGTTGTTGAAACTGATACCCTGGCGTATTCTTCCACACAAAAAACTCCTGGATGAAATCCTCGGATCAACTATTGAACGGGTGATATGGGCTGAATGGCCTCCTCTCATTTGTAATCTTTTTTAGGTTTTTAAGAAGTATCTACTATTAGAAGTACACTGGCTGGTTTCGTGCTCATTATTTAAAACGAGCACTTTCTATCAATATAGTTCCAGTTTCTTTAATGCTCACGTTCCATTCACAAAAGGATATTAAGTTTAATCCACGCCGTACACAGTATTAATGTTAAAATATTGTTAATATTATATAATCCATACAATATAATTGATATTGATATCATTAACTGGGTTGCTTACATTTTTTCTGAGTTTAACTGTGTTGCATGTGCTGAGAAAATATATGCATTTATGTATAATAATGTATTGTATTTTTGTGTATCCGAGTTGATTTTTTTTGCCGAGATTAAAGTGTCATTTCAAATAGCCTGCATCCTGCCTTGAATCCTTAACAAATTCAGAGCTAATGAACTCAGTTGACCACTTGGTTTGTTAAAAAGGTACCTTCATGTTCACTTATGCACTTTTACAGCAGTCTATATGCATAGTGCGTTTTGGAGTATTTTCTAGTTTTTACAATGTTTATACCTTAATGTATCCCTGACTTTTTCAGCGATTCCCTGTGGCTTCTGTCATGCTTGACCACGTAACTCAGTGCTTTACCACCCTATTACTACCATTCTTTACTACACTTTGATCAGGGGTTCACATGGGAGCACAGTTAGTATTTAGAAGGGCTTGAACTATGCAGCTCAACTAGCAGCTCTGGTGTTCAGTTTAGCCGTGTACAGAAATGAAAAGGATGAGTCACAGGCATAGATTACCTTGATTTTTCTTCAAATGAAGCTTGAAGTCATGGTCTGTATGTTTATGGTCTAAGACTGAAGGATTATTTTATGAGGTATTTAACTTGAATTTCATGGTTAAATAGTAGGCACAATTGAATGTAAGCATCTTTTGGATTTTACCAAACACTGTAAAAAAAAACAAAACAACAACAACTGTATTTTAAATGCTGTCGCGGTATTATAATCCCAGAAGATTTTCTTTCAATCCATGACGTTTTAACATTTGGAAGATTAGAGAATAGAGGCAATTTGCTGAAAAGGAGGGGGATAAAACCCAGCCAGTTTTTCACCTCAGCCATGGCTCACTTACATAACACCTGTGCGTTTTCTATGCATAACACCACTCTCAAGAAGACAGGCGGCTTGGTAAATTTGTCTCCGTAAAAATCACAGGTGCTGTTGTGGAAACCAGACTTGATAAAAACACACTGTTCCAAAGCACTGCTCTTTTGTGAAATTGAGATGAACTCTGGGCAACTGACAATTTCTAGCCTTTTAGTGATGCGATATATAAAAAAAAGCGTTCTAAATGTGTTTGTTTTATTGTAAAGAGCGGATATAAGAGGTAGACATCAGTACGTGCTTCTGCCTGTTTATATTCGTTTTCAGATCCTTTACCCATCCAGTATGTCAAATTATTTTTGTGCAGCTTTTTTTCTTAAAGTTGTTTTCTAAAAATAATAAGAGGTCTAAGATGCCAAATTACATTGCTTTTCCTCTCACATTTGTTTATTTTGCAACCTGGAATTTTGGCAAAACCCTCTCAGAGCAACGAAAAAGCAAACTCATGCACAAAACTAAAGACAGTCGCCTGTAGGGCGAAAGAAAAAAGGTACATAAATTAGTTGATTTAATTTTTAGGAACCTTTGTGAAAGGAAACCCTATTTACAAATTCCTCGACTTCTTTGCTACCGGCTTTTGCCCTTGAATATTTTGTCATCTCTGAATTGTCCTTGAGTAACCCTCATTTACATTGTGTCTTACAGGAGCTTGTGGGGAGTAACCCACCGCAGAGGAACTGGAAAGGAATTGCAATTGCTCTGCTTGTTATTCTGGTCATCTGCTCGCTGATTGTCACCTCTGTCATTCTTCTGACACCAGGTATCGTAATGAAGGGCCTTCTATTTTAATACCTCTCTTTTTTTTCTCCTTTAAGCTCGGTTAAATTGCACTAAAAATAAAAGATCAAGCTGCGAAACTAAATCAGCCAGAGAGTAATGTGACAGAAAGTATGCAGTGAATGCAGTAATACTCTCCAGGTAACCATAGACACAGTAACGGCTCTCTTTCCATCAAAAGAAAGGACCTGAGTAACATGAGCAGTTTTCGAATCTGGAACCTGGAATGCTGCTTCAAATAGATATTTTAGACAAAAGAGATTCTGCCAAGTGAAGAAAATGTCCTTTGAAATTTGACAGGATGAAAACAGACTTGAATGTTTGTGTTATTCACTTGCAAAGAAGATTAGAAAAAATCACCAATCAAATGACAAACCCTAGAAATGAAAACCTACAGGATTTCATTTTCTATAGGTCCGGCAACCCCAGTACCCGACCATAGATTTCTAAACATCTCTCCCTAAATGCCTACTGGGTGGAACAAAATCACAACTCAAGAAGTACAGCAGCACAACTACTGTATTTAATTACTCCACCTCCTTTGTACAGTAGCTGCAGCTTGGCTTCCTCATCATCATCATACCCTGTTGTTGAAGTGTTACTTTAGATTAAAACTAAAGTGAAAAATGAACATGTACACTCTAGATGGGCGTGTTACTTTAAAACGTGGGTGTTACCTTAAAAATGAACAATTACAGTAAATTAAAGAAAATGATCTGATAGACTACTGTATATAATGTTATGGAGAAAGTATAGTGAGTAAAACGTACATGACAAATCAACAAAAAATGAATGTGTACATGTATTGTGTAAGTGTGTGTGTTTAAGTAAATATGACATTAAATTAAAGCTCATAGTTCAATACTAGATATACTGTACATCTACTGCATACTGTATAATGCTGTGGAAGTACAGTATAATGAGTAAACCTTTCTGTTTTTGTTTTCAATTAAAAAGAACTTGAATTGTGCATCATTCCCCCCAAGTGACAAGTGAAGGTTTTATGTGTTATAAAGCAGTCTGGGCTCTGTCTTTCCAGGGTATGCACCATGCCTAGTGTAGTAATGAAGCCCAAGGTGAAATCACACCAGCCCGTACATTATTTTATATAGGCTATATACTGTGTATATTTATGTACTGTATGTTGTGGCTTTACAGATCATCATTCTTTTTTATCGTCCGATTGCTTGCCAACAATTTTGTTTCTGCTTCACTTAAATGTGAAACCCTAAGATTGTATTTCCTAGTTGATTACACTAACAATCTGCAGACGTACAGTTGATGATCTCAAACAGCCACCTGTTTAACTGGGACGCCTTAAGTTCAGTGTTTCAGCTGCTGGGAGCCTGTTTGTCTCAATATATCTGTCGCACAAGGCAGGTCAAGTCTTCCATGTTTCTGCAGTCACGTGTTTCAATTACTGTCACTACGGAGTCTTTAGTTGACCATTCAATTCTTCTTATTTCTTATCGTCTTCGGAAAAAAAAAACCTTGATCAATTTAGAATTGAATCTCCATTCCAGATGTGTTCATTTTCCACTCTAGTGTTTTTCAATGCATTCGTTGATCCATGTTGCCATTTATGAAGTCTAGTATCACTGCATTTCACAACTCTGAAACGCAATTTTTATCTGGATAAGGCTCAGTTAGATAGCTCTATTTTAATACATTTCAGTCAGTTGTTTTAAATAATAGTGCTACTTTTACTTTTCAGAATTGCATTGCTTAATAATGAAGTGATCTAATTTTATGTTGAACCAATGTATTTTTTTTTGGCCCACTATGTGCATTAATCAGATTTGGAATATTAAATATATGAAAAATTGAAAATGAAAAATCTCCTGTCCCTGCCACATGCTTCTTTTATTTAGTTGTAATCACCAGTCATTACCATTAGATAAATTGCCTGTCTTTTTTGTATTTCATTTCATTCTTAAACATTTTCATATTTAATAGATCTTCATTTCATTTCAGATTACTTCATTTCCTGGATACTGACTGTGCGAGATTTATTTAAAAATGCCTCATTTTAAATGCAGTTCAGAATCCAGCGCCTCTCTCAAGGCAGTTTTGTAACATGTAGTTTACATGTTCTCTAGTTTTTTAACATGTCAGTAACCAAGACTACGTTACTTTTTAAGTGAGTTCTACATTTGAATGACTCATTTTTTCCAGAACTGAGTACAGGTCTAATTTTTACTTAAAAAGGGCCTTCACCAGATTTATGTAACATTAAAAACTTTCTGTTGTTATGATTAGGACCATGATTTTGTATCAGCAGTACAATATTTTCTAAACTCAGCATATTAGTCTTAGCCATCCACTGTCAACATGCATACCATCCACTCTGCTTGCTAATAATACATTCTTTTTGCTCCAATGGTAGTTGTGCATTATTTATTGTTTCTTGGTGTTATCACTACTTTTTGTATCAGCAACTGCTTATTAACAACATTTTTTCCGTAAACAGATATGATATTGAATGCCTTCAACTATGTTTTTGGGTAACTGTTTTAGCTAAATATAAATACAATGTTTTGAGCAACTGGCATTTAAAACATCATTTTTTACATGGCAATCAAATGAAATTGTTCTTAATGTGGATGACATTTAAATTGATTCCTCCCCCATAATTTCATATTGCAATCAACAATGGTGAGTGTGGCGTATAATTGTATATCTTTTGAGAGAAATATTTTAAAAATTAACTTTACAAGGTAAAATTATCATTTTAAAATTGCATGTAATTAAATGTAATTGAATTTAATCAGATTCCACTCAGTTTAATCTAATTTAATTTAATCAATTTGTATATCACACAAGGACAATTGGCATTGTTTTTTGTTATTGTAGAATTAGATTGCTCTAAATTGAAGTCTAATATGTCCTAAAAGATTTTCCAAACAATATTGTACAAACCATTAATAATCTGCATTGCATACACTGACATCAGTATTGAAAGAATGGTTTGACCTTACTGATTATAGCAGGTAGTCATGCTCTTTCTTTCATTCTTTTTGGGGATTAAGCATCAGGACCTAAAAGCAGCACTCCATATCAAAACACGTGCTTTGGTTTTGTAAAAGAACAACATTCTGATAAATGCAAGGACAGTTATATGGAAGTTTGACAGCTGGGACGTGAAACATTTGGTCTAATGTTTGAGAGGTTTGGATTTGGCCTATCTTGTTACCTTTTCCCTCTGTCGCTAATAGGACTACAGCTGCCTTTTCTGGCAGATAAATCTTCTGGCTCTTGTCATTTCGTCTTCCCCCTGCTGCTTTCCAAAGGCCTTATAATTTGCCTTTCTTCTTTTGCCTCATGTTTGATAAATAACCATCCACATTGCCATGTAAAAGCAGTTTAGTTTTAGTTTTTTTTGTTGGCACAGCTTTTGGAATTTTAGCTGCTTAGAACAGCTTAGTGATCAGCTGAATTTGTGTGTGAAATACAACAGGACCTCAGATCCATTAGGGTAGATACTGTATGTACAAATGAAGTGGCCATAGTATATGGTCATTCAGACTGAACAGGTGGCGTCTCTGTTGGACTCCAGCCTGCCCTGATCATGTTTTGACTTTCAAGCCAAAAAGTAGTTCAAAGGAGAGCTAGAAGTCTTTATTATATCTCCCATTTCAAAAGCATCCCTCAAAAATATCAAATGAACTACAAATTCATTCTGTATATTATTTCTACATAATCAATACAAGCTGTAAAATAGTTTTGTAATTGACCTAAAAATGGGAACAAGCCTGGGAGTTATGTGGGAATTCAGAAATCCTCTGAGTTAATTCCTATGAACCCCAGAGTCACAGTCCGTAGTAAAGTCAGCAATAATACAAGTCAGGTTCTTTTTGAAAATGGGGTGTGCACAAATGCTTTCTCTTTTGCCTGAGTCCAATTTTCTTGCAATGAGATTATGCCATACACACTTAAAAAAATATATTTTAAAATACTGACACAGTACAACACATGACCTTTGCTGTAAACATCCATTAGTGGACAAATTGGAAACATTTTGACAGGAATGAGGGGATGTGGCTATTTGCCAAGGTGAAAGACAATTCTTCAACTCCTTCTTAGCAGCAGATGGAAAAAAAGGCATTAATTCACTCAGTAATTAAATTCTGCATCCTTCAGTACACCAATGATAAACTACAACATCTGCTTTAGAATGTATCGCAAATCAATTTGAAAGAATTTCAACACACTGTGTGAATACATTTCACGTAAATAAAAAAAACAATAAATATTAAAGTGCTATCAAATGCAAAGCAAAAACAGGCATTGCTGATTTAAAAACAGAGAACATAATCAGTCTTAGTAAGAAAATGTAGCCGGGTGTCTGGAAGTCATTTAGCTGGTGTGGTGACACAAAACTGGAGACTCCTGTGGGAGTGGAGGTCTTGAATTTGTTGGAAACAAAATGTAACACATTTGACTGCAGGACATACAGTAGGCATTAACTTGTACAGGCCTACTCTTAGTGGATGCTTCCTGTATTCTTCACTGGAATATTTCCCTTGTACTTTTATGCATTTAGTTTGTTCTTTTACCAAACATATTTGTCGGTGATTAGGGCAGTGACTCTCCATGAGTTTCAGTTAAACAGCATTGGATTCTCATCTCTGTTTTTCGGGGACAGACTAAATGCCAAAGCCTAGTACAAAGATTTTTAATAAATTATCTGTTTATAAGGGGAGAAAAGAATATTTAAAGGCCTAAAAGCAACATGACCCACATTGTTAAAGCAATATCTTCAGTCTCAAGCTGAAATGATTATGAAGGGAAATGATACAAGTATTGAGATTTCCAAATGGTATTGACATACTGTAGCAAACTCAATAGAACAGTTCCTGAAACAAACCAAGAAGAGCATTACTGGAAGAGATGATATAAGTGTCTTTAGGGCAGAGAAAATAGGGCATGTTCATTCATAGTGCATGGTGGGTGCTTTGGAAAAAAGACTGATTTTCTCCAAACCTTATAGAAACGCCTGGATGAGATCCTTGTACCAATAAACTGCCAGTAACCGAAAGAGCACAACTAGTCAAATGGCCTCCTCTTGCGCATGCACTTCTTATGTAAAAAAGAAATCGTTCCTGTGATTATATGGTGAATGCTGCTTTAGAAGTACACCTGACTGGAATGATTGGGATGGATAAGCAGCTTGGGATGGGATTTTCAGCTTGCCTGTCACTCACTGGAAATCTGTGATATAGAATCAGTTATGTAGTTACTGGTACTGTTTCCATTCTGGCTTCATTGCATGAAATGCACTGTAGTGAGCAGCCAAATACTGTAGCACAGGGCCAATGTGTGTACTGTATCTTCAGATTATTTAGGGTGACAGGGAGAGAAGATTATTGCGTATTGCCGGTGTGAGCAGTGTCATAGATAGTTGTTTTTTTTTTCTTTAGCACTTCTTTTCAGTAAGAATCATACAGATTCCTTCCATTTTTAGGTTTCCAGTAGGTGTCATTTATTTTAAACAAATGTGAAGAGAAGATGTACATTTAAACCTGAAAGACATTCAACGGAAGGCAACATGTTTAGTAAGATGTCTCCAGTGAATAGGTATCCCCAGTTGTGTTTCTTTCATTAGGCTCTGTAATGGTAGATTAATTTCTTTTTCCGCATCCCAAACCTAAACATTACATTTTTGCTCAGGAGACTCCAAATACCTTAACCACAAAGTAATTTTACATACAAACACTAGTTTTATACTTCTAGGGAATAATGTTTTGGAAATGTAGATAATCAAGAAAATGTTATTTAGGTGTATTTTTTAAATTCTTTTGAGTGACAGACTACTGTATTTCAAGCAATGCACAGTTCTGGATACATATTATTAACATACGGTATAAGCATATATTGGTAACATGTATTATATTTGTTTATTTGTTTATTTGTTTACTATTATATATATTACATATTGCAAATTCTACCCCATTGAGCATTTAGGATACCTAAATGCCTGAATGAATATACAATTCTTAAAATACTAAAATTCTTTCCTGTTCCTAAAATATATCTAAATATAAGTTCCTACTGTTTTCAGTCACAGATTGCAGTATTAAATTAGATTTACTAGGTATCATTGCTCTTTCTTTCTGCTTTACTCTTAACCATTTACTGCATTTGTTTTACTACATAATACTAATTAGCAAGCTTTCTTTTCACTTGCAGGTGAAGATGACAGCCTAGCTTCAAAGGAAAGGGTGACTGTAGAAGATCTCTTTAGCAAGGATTTCCAAATCCATGACCCAGAAGCCAGGTGGATCAGTGGTAAATACAACTTTGTGCTTTCACAGTATTTATTTATGGATTTATCAGAGAATGAAAAAAAATCACAGCAGCATGAATTACAGTATGTATTAAGTAATCCAGATGAAGTGTGCATACTGCAAGTGCAATAACATAGATGTTGAAATTTTTCATCTCTATGTAACCATCATGATAAATACATATTTGATTGTACTTATGTCTATATTCACTTTAAACAAGGAGGTTTTTCTTTCCCCAGGGAGGTTCACAGTTCTGTAAGTGGGGATCATTAAATGAGTCCTATGATGTTTAAACCTATCATTAGATAATCCCTAAAGAGAGGAGTACAGCATGTGCCTTGCAATCATAACATGACATGTTTGCAGTTCTACATACTGAACAAAGGATTTTCAATGTATCAATATATTTTAAAAAAATCATCTGTGCTGGTTCACCACAGACAACCATTTTAGCACTCATTGCAGCTTGTGCAAGACATGCTAGTAAAGAAGTGGATCATAATGTATTCCATTTAGCTAAATCCTTTGTAATAGCACTGCAAGAGCATATTCTGCTGCAGCACTTCTGGTGAATACTTAAAAGCTTGGAGATGGTATTTTATGGTTTTGTGTCTTTTACTTATGGTGGGTCATCAAAAAAGAAGCTATTTTTTATCACCTGCAGGTTCAGTATTTGACATTTCTGCAGACAAGCAGGTTATCTATTGATTATACAATGTTGAATATTATAATTATATGATATAACTATGAAACATATTTGTGTATTTTTGTGAGTTTTATAGAACGCTGAATGTGGATATTTCAGTAAGTTCAGGTGTCGTTCTGTTTTGGTGTCACTCCTGCCTTTGTCTTATGTGGGTAAACTCATCAAGTTGTAAAAAGAAAAGACGACAAAGTGATTTGCTCCTTTCTTCCTTCCTTTTAAGCAGCACCAGAATAAGTACTGCCCATAATAAAAGGAAACCATATTGACAATGTGGTTGCTGCATTAGAGATGTGTAGTTGGAGGGTGGAAATTCTAGCTGCAGACAATAAGGTATGGATTAATCGGGTGCTGTGGGACCTCCATTAAATCATCAGGTTTAGCTGCCAAGATCCAGTGAAGAGAAAAAAAGCCCCATTAGATGTCCAACTATTTTATTCCTTTCTCTTTTTACACTGTTATAAGGCCATCCAAAAAGACAAATGTAAATGATTTTTGCTCTTGTTGGGAGAGGATTCAGGTGCATATATTTCCAACCTTCTAACTTTCTCTGATAAGAATAAGAATTAGAATTCATGTGCATCACATATTAATGAAATCTGGACTGATATTTATCCAGTGTTTCAGGCTTAACTCCCTTGCTCATGCAAAGAGTGCCATGGGAACTTTAATGACTGAGTAGAATCTCAATTGAATGTGTTATTGGAAGGATCTCCGTGCTGGTGCATGGGTGGGAAATTCAGGGTAAGGCGGAAGGGTGCCACTTACTGATCCAATATTCAGAATCCTGTTCAAGCTGTAACAGCCTTATAGAAACCCTTGGTATTCACTGGGGATTCCTTCATTTTAGCCAATGAACATATCAATGTAAGTACAGTATCCACAAATCATGATTCTTTATCAAACGGATTTGTCTGCACCCTTCAACCACTCTTTTGACTTTGAGCATAACACCTGATTACTGTACGTGCTACACTCTTGGTGTTCATGGTAAAGAGTAGAGCCGTAGGGAGGTGGTCAAGGGAGGAGAAGGCAAACTAGAAGAAGAGGGATCTACAAGGAGACAGCGATAGTTCTGTCTAAACAGAAGCACAGTATAATGTGGTCAGGCGAAGGAGAAAACACTGGCTGATAAGCAAACTTGGAAAAATCATTATCCGAGGCCATCAATTTATTCCCCGATTTAATCATTTTACAGACAGCAGAGGCGCGGCAGATAAATTAAAAAGAGAACGCAAAATCTTCCGTCCTGTGTGGCTTGAAAGAGATAAACAGGGAATAAAAATAACAAATCAAAGTAGAGAAAAACGAAAGGCCAAATAACAGAAGGATCCAGTCGTCCAGCAGTGCTTTGGGGCTTTTTTCCTGGAGTTATTTGAGTGCTGACGATAGAGATTAATAAGGCGAGGCGCAGCGGTAACAAGTGAATGGTGATGAGAGTGAGAGCAGTCACATAAAGTACAGCATGGCCTGGACTAGAAGCTGAGTGAACTGCTCATGTACTGTAGGAATACAATACATGAATTCTGTTGTACTGTATGCTGATCAGAAAGTAATTGCAAGGGTGTGTTTTGTAAGAGAGACTGAGAAAGTTGGATGTCTGATTTTATAAAATGGCCTGTATAACACTGGATGAAAAATCTGGATGTTGTATTTCTACACTGTTTTAGTTTAAAGGTCTATATCTCCTGCAAAACAGTAGAGACCAGCAGTGCCCAGGCAGACTAGAATCCAACTGTCATGTTAGAGGTAACTAATTGGGAAATGGGGCATTGTGCAGCCCACAGGATTGTGAAAGCAGCCCGCAACACCCAAGAGAACTCAATAGTGCAGTTACTGTAGGAATACAGATGTTAAGCAATTAATGAGAGGGGTTTGTTTTTAGTTATCTTAGTGGTGATGATTTCTCATCATAGAAGACACTCACAGACAACGAAAAAAATTAGATTGCACAAAATATTGCTTGTGAATAGAATCCCAAGGGGAAAGAGCAGCAGTAGTTTATGCTATACAGTACATCAGTCCCTGTAATTTCTTTTGGCAGATGTGAAGAAATTAAATCTAGTAAATGTAAAAAAGGCGTTTGCAGTTTTGTGTGTTTCTATTCCGCATTGTGTCAGTGACGCTAAAGAAGTACTGTACATATGCAAATAATAAACTAAGAAATTTAAAATTAAAAAAAATATATGATGAAAATTAACTCACAAAAGCACTGCTACTGCCTGAGATACGGCAGTCCGAATGTGTTTCCCAGTGCAGTTCGGTATATAGTGCGGTATGGAGATGTACAGTAGCAGTTAACACAATACTTCTGCTACACAGCCCCAGCTCCAGGGAGCAGGGCTTGAATATGGCCTCAGGCATCTGTCTGTGTGGAGATTTCATGCGCTCCTCATGTTTTTGTGGGTTTTATTTGAGTGCTTTGGCTCCTTTTTAGCTCCCCAAGTCTTCTCTAGATCTGACAGGCAATTCCAAACTGCCCTGAGAGGGACTGGCAGCCTGTCCAGAGTGAAGCCGTCATGTGCTCATAGTCCTGCGTGGCTCTCCGTGCTTACAGCATAGACTGCAGCTTCACCACATTGCCTCATCAACAGGGGCGGCTTAAAATGCAATCAATTTTCTGCTCTTTTTTCCCTCGATAACTGATAAAAACCAAAGTCAGATAGTATCTTCTGACTCCATTCCTAAACATAGTTTATTTTATTTACTGTTGGGTCATCTCAGAGTTTCATGCATTCTATTCTCATCAGATAATGGCAATAATCACTAACATCAAATCTACCACTTTCGCTGGATACTACTACCATTCCCACACGTTATCAATGAATCATTAAGAGAGTTAAGGAGTTGTTCCCTCGGATAATAAACGTACTGTACACTTATTGCTGTTCTTAAAAGCTGACATTAAATCCGTCTGCTCAGTAATACAGTATGAGACAATATAGTATCTAATCATTTTGGGAAAGGTTCTGAAATGGGCGTTTGTGTCTTTTTAACAATGTATCTAGGAAAAAGCTGTATGAACCACTGCTGTTTTGATCTGTGTTCAGACCAATGCATATTACTGAAACAGGTCTTGTTAGGTTTATTAATCATTTATTACCACTGACTCCAGAGTTTTTATCCATTCTTATCCTGCAGGACCTCAGTGCTGCCTTTGATACTGTTGATCATAACTTTTTGTTGAATGTATTAGAGAGGTTTATTAGCGTTACTGGAACTGCGTTGTTGTCATTTAATTCTTAAACTTACGGACAACAAATTTCAGATTAGGAATTGTTCCATCCTGACAAAGGGGGTCACATGTAGCATCCCACAGGGAGCTTTTTTGGTATTAAGAAGTTGATATAAACATAATTTGCAACTCTCCAAATGCATCAACTTATGTTTCACTATTGATGGCTTAGGAATCAGACTAAGTATTCAAGTCAGGAATCTGTGATCATCGGTCCGATTCTTACATTTGATGTTGTGAAGGCGTCTTTTTTCATCTTCATAACATTGCTCTTTTGTCTTTTCTGGGCTTGATTATTGGAATGAAGTTCTTTCTGATGTTTGTGAACATGTTCCTAACAAGTTGCAATATGTTCAGAACTCAACTGAGCAGATCTTAACTAAAACTAGTAGGCATGGGCAGATATCATCCATTTAACTTTCCTTATGCTGGCTCCCTGTGGATGTCAGAATAAAATTAAAAGCAAATTCACTTTTAAGGCCTTTGGTTCTTCAGCTCCACACTATATCAGCGAACTGTTAGCTCCCTGTAGAATTTGCTCTGTGGATTCGGGCCCTTCACTCAGCTCCCAAAACTCGGCTTTGAACCTCAGGACAGCAGGCTTTCTCTTTTGTTGCTCCAAGGACTTGGAATGATTTCTCTGCCCATATCACGGCATGTCTGTCAGCACATTAAACACGTGTGTTTGAACCTATGTTTGTATTGTACGTCAGCTTATTTCATTGTATTACATTCTCTGTATGAATGTAGTTGGAATGCATTTGCTTTTGTTTTGTTGCATTGAGGTGCTGCCTATCATGGAGAGCACTGTTTAAAATAAAACAGATGACAGTTACTGCTATTACAAGGGAATCATGGGTGGAAGAAGAGATAGAGCTCCATGTACAGCAAATCAAACATACAGTACATATATTCTGGACAGGAGTGAACACTTGGGAGCCACTGGCATAGATAATCAGGGCACAAACTTCTCTAACTTACCTCCCTATGCTTTGCTTTATTTTTAGGCATGTGGTAGGCAACACAGAGATGAAAAAAGAGCGTCTCACTTCTCTCGGGATGCTCTGACTCAAAAAGCATTCGGCAGCTCTGACTGATATGCATCAGCAAGGAATGCTTTGATTCTGCAATGAGTGCTTTCATTTTTATAAGTATTTATTTTTCAACCTAAAAATTGATATTTTACATACTGTAGGTATTTAAATAAAGCTTTCCTCATCATCTGGGATTTAATCTTCTTTGTCTTCATCATCTTCATCTTCCATTTCTGGTCCATCTGCCCCCCACTCTTGAATAGGAATTGAAACTGTGTTGCTATCTCATTATAACATCAGATGTTATAAAGGTTTTGGTTTGACTTAAGACTGATGCAAAAACATTTACAGGCAAAGACTGTTCACATGTGAAAATGACTTAAATGTAAGATTAATAAAATTGTCATCATAATAGGAAAAAAAATGACTACAGTAATATGAGGCAAAAACACATGCAGTAGGAGTTAAACTGGTTAGAATATGCATATTAAAGTGTTAATTCTTTCTTATTATGGTGGGTTAACCTTTAGTGACAAAAGTGACAAAGTACAAATCCTCAATTAATTTTGCTTTTATCATAATGTTTACATTTTCTTTTCTGCCTGGCTGACTGTAATCTACTTGTTGTAGCATATAGTAAAGACAGCAATTTGAAGACTGATATACTGTATATTGTACAGTAAGTACTGGCTCAAGCTGTAGATATTTACTTTGATAGCACCATAGAAGCCTAAAGAGATGCTGTAGTGTTCACACTCTCTTAAATGGGTTAATACATTTGAAATTGTAATTCAATTTGCTTGTTTATATGAGTATTCAATATATTTAATAGTGAAAGCATTAAGTACATACTGTAAGTACAGTTTAACAAACAGTCAATAAATATTAGAGAATAAGATTGTGGAGTGCAGATGCTTATGCCTACAGCTGTGTATGAATCCTTCACCCAACTTGCTTTACAGCTCTTGTAAAACAAGCTCTTGTTATTGTATTAAGATATTGTATTGGAGGTGTCAATATGGACATAAATTAATAGAAATGCTTTTTATGGCTACTTTCAGAGCAATTAAAAGCAATGTTTCATATTTATATCAGCTTATATCAGTCTTAGAGGTATTGTAGCAAAGTGGCACAGTCATTTTCTGGTCTCATAACTGGCGGGTCCCATCTGTGAACATGATGTTATTCCCTTGAGCTACTCCCAGTTGTACCAGTTTGGCTGGGGGTCCTGGTGTTCCATCCAGGGCAGAGAGTCACATGCCCTGTGATCCACTTAAAGCCACAGAATCCAGGATGGGCTATGTGCCAATGAACTCATGTGGCCTGGATAGAGAAATCACCTATAGGGCCCTATTTAATTGTCTCCTGTTTCCATTGGGGTTGGCACTGTCAAGTTCATCAGTGTGATGCTCCACTTTAAGCTTTAGTGCTGTAGTGTGGAACTAGGATTCAACACAGAAATGTAGATAAAGTTAAAAAAGCTAAATTATTCTTTGTAATTATCTTCACATTCCAGTTTATACTTGTCTACTTATTCAATTTGCAAAGAAAACTGTCACAAAAGAGTATAATGATTCTTATTAGAAATGCTGATGTTATGACACATTTCTAATTTAGTTCCAGTTAACTGGAACTTAGTTTTGATTTCAAAGAGCGTATCAAAGTTAAAATTGCCTTACTGAAATTAGGGTGATAAAGAAAAAAAAAACACTGGTAAATGTGAAATGGAAACCGGAGCACATTGGCATTACAGTTATTACTGCTGCTTAACAGGTCCTGGGTCTTGGGTTTCAGTCAGGGTTTGGGTCCTTCAGGGTGGAGTTTGCATGTTCTCTGGTGTTCACACTAGTTTTCTTCGGGTGCTCCACTCCCTCCCCCTCCCCCTCCCCCCCCCCCCCCCCAAAGATAAGCTGAATGTGTTCATTGTTGACAGTATTCTCCCTGTGGGTACCTCCCATAGACAATAGTTCCTGTGCTCGAAGAATATGCTCTGGGCTCTAGCAATCCTAGGCTGGAATAAGAGGTTTTCTCCTGATGGATGGAAGGCGGAATGAAATGGATAAAATCGGCCACAACCAGTCTGAAGTTACTGAATGTTTTATCTGTTCAGTTCTCAGAAAAGAGATGGCCCAAAATGATCATGAGCCTGTTTAGAAAATGGGCTTTACAACCTTCAGAGTACCCTCTAATTCACTCATCTTCTTTTTTTATCTGACAGAGCTCTTACAGCTCTGGTTCGCACTAGCACTCTGAAAATGGTCTTTTTCCAGCTTGTTAAAGTTTTCAATGTCCATCTTCATTGATTTTTGTGAACCTTTTTTGAGCTACCTTGACATTTGCAGGTCCATTTGCAGAAAGGATTTGGTCTCCCGAAATCTTTTCTGGCCTGTCTGAACTGTTTCAGGAAGATTTCTCTTATCTTACATCTGGGAGGAGCTGTGTTTTACCCTTTCCTTTTCAGTTTTCTACCTTGCTTTTTTACTTATGTGTATATTTCCAGGGCAAACATGCATTCGTCTATCCATTTTCTAATGTGCTTATCCAGTACAGGGTTGTGGAGGTGGGGGAGGAGTTGGGGGGTGCACAACAGATGCAAAGGGATACACACTCTGGAAGGGACGCCAGTCCATCGCAGGGCACATGCAGACACTAACGCACGCACACACACCAGTGCCAATTTTCCCAGAAGTCCTTGGAGGAAACTGGAGCACCCTGAGGAAACCCACGCAAACATGGGGAAAACATACAAACTCTGTGCAGTTGGCACCCCATGAACTGAAACCAGGGCCCCAGCGCTGCAAGACAGCAATGCTAACCAACGCACCACTGTACAGTCCCAGTGCAAACACATGCACATACGGTATATAATAAATACAGGGCACTTGTTCCAAGGTTCTTTACACAGTGGTGTTGCTGTTCAAGTGGAATAGGGCATGTGGGTGACAAGGTGTGCTAATGATAGCAGTCAGCTTTAGGTTGGCTTTTATGCTATTTCTAGCTTGTACTTTTAACAGTGACATGAAACACATGAAGCTGGCAAACTATGTGTGTATATATCATATAGTGTTAAGTGATCTAACTTCGAGCAAAAAAATGGAAAAACATCTTTGTTATTTTGTGTGGTGGAAAATGCCCCAGGTCAAAAAGATCAAAGAACTGTTGATGACATCCTGTTGAACCAGCCAACACATTTTACAATTGAAGAGAGTTATCTAATTTCCCCTTTTATCCACATTAATTTCATTTACCTTGACAGCTCTTGCTTATTTGAAATGTCAGAGAGTTTTTATTCCCATCATACAGGTATCATAGCATGGTCCTCAAGAGTTATTGACCTCTTTCCCTCTTTGTCTGCTTGTTCATTTATAAAGCATCTGTAGCCCTTCAGTAGAAGTACTGATTTTGTACAAGTAATAAAAACGGAGTAAAAGCTCTGGAGTTTGAGTGGCCAGCATACAGGTTTCAAAGGAACTAGTAGAAGTTAATGTCAGGCTAAAAAGAAGAAGAAAAAACACCACCTTTTTGCTGCTGTGCCTTATATGGCTAAACGGGATATCAATTGAGAGAGGAGGAATATGAAATAGGTCAAAGGGAAGTCAAGAAGACCCAGAACCACATCCTACCTTTCCTTCACTTCCACACAAACCCCCTTTCTACCCACCGAGTGATCAACCCCCACTTCTCCATCTCTGATCTTTCAACTGCCCATTTTTTTTTCCAGATCCACCAATCATTTTAATTTCATTCTGCTCACAAACCACCTCATCTACATAACCTTCCTGTCCACTGAGGTAGCATTTCTGTCCAGCAATGGATTGCATCTCTTGCAGAAAGTGCCCTGCCACTTACACGGAGGAACGGGAAGAAGGCTTGCCAGCAGCGAACAGCGAGAATAATAAATCTCTCGGAGCCAGTGGCTCCCTGTTTTACCTCTCCGGGCCTGTCCTTCCACTCAGATTCCGGGACTCAGGAAGCCAATATCTTTAAATTAGGTTCACCGTCCTCCATCTCAATGATCAAGTAACTTCATTTTATGTATTTCCATTCATTTACAAATTTCACACTTTCCCCTGAATTCATCTCCCAGATTTTCATTTATTTGGAAATCCATTTTCACCTCCTCTGTCCATTCTCACATTCTCTTTCTCTTGTTCTCCTTTGCCTCATATTCCTTCTTTCCTCCTCACTCTCCCACACAGCTGAAACTGAAACCCTTGTTTTTTCTTCTTTCTGCTTTTCAGATATGAACTAACCTCAATGCGTTCCTCCTTAAACTCACAGTAAATCACATTATTTTTTATACAGGACTGTGTACATAGCACTAAATTATTAAAGAAGGCTTAAAGTTTCACTCCAGCGTAGCAACAAAACTTACCCTGAAATAGTGTTTTAACATCTACCAGTTACAGTCTTTTTTCGTGTCTTCTTTCAGAGCAATGGTGGGTGTAGCGCTGTAAAATGAAAGATGAAACTGCGACAAGAGTAGTCGAGACTTAACTGCACTGCACCCATTAGCCCCAGCCCAGAGGGGAGAAAAAACAGGCCGCAAACTCCAAGTTTTTTTTTATGAGGATCTCTAAATAAGAGAGTGGAATTGACATTTGAGAGTTCTGTGTTCTTTTATTTAACATTGTGCTTCACCATTCCACCTCTGTTGGTCTTTTCACTTTGTAACATACTGTATAATATGTACAGTATGTGGAAAATCCTTCAAGTGCACATATGTCACTACAGCAGATATTCATCTTACCATGAAAGCTTTCTCTTACATTCAAGAAATAATGAAAAGCAGTTCAGCTCTTGTTACTGATGCATGTTACCTTGCAAATTCAGATGACACCTCTGACCAGCAATCCAAACAAAGGGCGACAGTCAATAGTCAATCAATACAGAAGCATTCCTTGAAATTCTCAGTTTGCTTCAAGGTTTATTCACCTCTTCCTCAAACATTAACATTTCAGTGAGGTAGCCTTAATTACAATAAACAGATTATTATGATACCACTTAAGATAAAAATTACAATACACTATTTAGGTATCAGAAGATGTTTTAAATGCGGAGAATTGCTAATGCATTTACTTGTGTGCTGTGTAATTTTTACCATTAATCATGATTTGTTTTCTAAATGCAATAGATTGCTCATTTGTGAATTCCACATAGCAGATGAGGAGTGTCTTTTCATAGGCTCCCAATTTACGTACAATCCAAAAATTTGCTAAAATAAGCTATTACCCTGGCAACAATATAAGGATAGTGATCACTTGGGCACTCATTATAATACTGTGAGCTTGTTAAATACAGTACTTTGCTGAACCGTGTTCCTGAACCAGTAAGGTTATTCCTGATAATCTTGGAAATGTTGAATCATTAAATAATCCCATAGGTCCATGATTCAATATGAACATAGATATGCTGAAATTCCTTCCAGTCGGAAGCTGAACACTGTTTTGAGTTGTACTAACATCCCGACAAATGTTGACAGTGCAATCTAGCAACAAAAAGTGCATGTTTACAATTGGGTTTCAGTGGAGAACTTGACTGGTATGGTGATATAAGAGCTGACATTTTTAGTTTTAAAGTGCATACTTCATATGTAATATCTTCTCAGTAAGATGCCTGTTTATATCTAAAAAACAGCAACATGACTGTGACAGCAGAGTCTTTACACAGTTAATCTAAGAATCTGTGTCCTTCGAGCAAGCATCAGACTGTTCACAACAGCAAAGATCACCATAACTTAGAAAGGCAGTTGCTTTAAAGAGAAGGAAGGGATTGATTGTTTTTTACTTAAGATGCATTCACAAGTCAATACTTCAGATATCAATATGTAACTGATCTTAATATGTTTTTTAAAAACGTACCAAAAACAACAAAAAAAAGTCGTTTGTGGAGATTCTTAGTCCACTTTCCCAGCACCCACTCCAATCCACACACACACAGATTTTAGGGGCAGAAAAGATTATTTCATGATCAATAGCTGAAAAAGAACTATAAGAAAGGAAGTGTAATAGTAAACTTGAATGGATGCTTTGTGGTCAATATATACTTACTGTAGCGGAATGAGAGAACCAGAGAGATATTTAATTGTCCTTTTCACTAAGATGAGAAAAAAATATGGGTAGCCTTGTTGGTCTCTAATGAACAAAAACAGGACACAGCTTTTTTATCGCAATTCTGCAGAATTGTTTACTTCAATGGTATAATCGTAAACTACAGGATATTAAAGTAGTTTTAGTATCACTTAATATTTATATATCATTTGGCTGCAAATGGAATTTGAACCATAGTCTGTTAGTCTACTATAATATTTTTTTCCCAGGACCTACTGATGCAGCCACTCAGATTGTGCATCAAAACTCATTGTGACTGCCGAAACAGTCTTCACTGGCCAAAGAGGATCTATAGGTGGCACTTGTGGTGCGTTAGATGTTAGTGAAAACATTAGCTTCGTTTAATCTGTTGTTCTACTTCTTTAAATCTACTTAATTTGGAATGTTAATATGGAATCAGATTAACTAAAGGGAAATTTTGGTAGCTGAAAATAAAAATGAGATTCAGAATGTCATTAACAATATTAATTAAGATCTCTTAGCACTTTTCTTCTATGTATCCTGAGGTACTCATGCACTGAGGCACATTCGACTGAAAAGGGTTCAGACTTTGCTACACCTTTTCTATGCATCTATTGTGAATCCATAGATATTCGAATTCTGAAAAGTTATACAGTATAGTATATTTGTTTTTTTTCATAATTTCCTTTTCATCTTGTTTGAACTGACCTATGTTATATTAAAATCTATTTTAGCCAGTTCTGCCATTAGTTGTGTCTATTGTATTACAGAGCTCACTCTCAAGCCTAGATCTTAATCCCACAGCTGGCTTGTCAGTTGAGGCAAATGTGTGTTCGCTCTTTGGTTCTATACAAAATCTCAATTGCAGTTCATGCACACTTGGCATCTTAGACAATAAGCAAAAGCAAAATATTGTTTATCAAAATATTAAAAGTGTGTAGGAGCAATGAGATGTGATTCTGAAACATACTAGTATCCATACTGCTCATTGTCCCAGGCGAGCAGTAATGCAACCTGAATAGCATATCTCAGACGTAAAGAAAGGATTTACAAATTTCAGCAAAGCCGACAGTAGCTTGGTTGGTAAAATAACTGTGAGGTAAATCTTCATAGTAAGTAAGCTGGGCATAGCAATTCAGGATCAGATGCCTGTGCTCAACTGCAGCTCCCCCTAGTGTTATAGCATGGTAAAAATATGATAGCTACTGTATGAAGCAGATGCCGTGCTTTTTATAGTTACATATTATGATTACTGTATATCTAGTGGTTTTAATGACTCATGAAATTAATTAAAAGTAAAGATGTTTTTACTTACATAAAACTGAGTCAATTAAGAAAGCAGAATAAATAATCTTCAATACAATGTACTGTATAGTGCACTGTATGTTATATAACACAAACAATTAAAAGGGTTGGGAAAAAAGACATTTTTCACAGAGGCATGTCCTTTTGGTCACAGCAGTGTATGCAGAACTTTTATCCATGCAGGTAATCCATCAGATATGTAGGGACATATCTACACATGTGAGTGCTGCAGTTTAGGTATTTTCATGTTGAAAGAAAGCCTCTTTGAATCCTTTTAGTTTGGTTATGTTGTGGTTATTTGGTCTGGTCTGGTCATTTGGTTATTTAATTGGGTGGCATGTCATATCTCCCAAGAACCTCGGCCGTTTCAAGGATCATTCTGAGAACCAAGAGAAAACTTTGTTGATAAAATGCAATTCATTTTGAGAACGAGAACTGGTTCCTGTGACTCGCTGGGAGCCTACAGCCTTGTGGTGGCATCAGTGAGAAATTCTCCATTCCATCAACCAGAATGTCTAGGACATCACCCCTGAGTCTGTAAAGCAGGAGTAGGCAATGCCAGATCTCGAGTTGGGTGGGCGAGGGTTGGCGAATATCGAGTGTTGGGTTCTTACAGCTTTTAGAGGTTTTCAGTTATTTCTTGATAAAGACCTGAAAAACAGCCTCTCCGAATTCAATTCAGTCATTATTGTCTGAGATGGAATACAAACATCCTCACTGATGGACAACTGGGGACTGGATTTGTTCACCCCTGCATTTCATAACACGAATAAGTAGATAAGTTGGAGGAACCCGCCCATACGTCTTCATTCTCCCAGTGTGGGTACTGTGGTCATTTCTGTGAGCCAAGACAAAAAGACACTGATAGCGTTTCTAAATTGGGTGGGTATATAATAGAAATAATTGGTGATGTCAGATTTCTTAAAAGATTAAAATTGAGATAGGGATGCCTTTCTTGGGATGCTGAGACATTTGTCTTTCTGTGTAACAATGTTAAGCATGATAGAGGCTTAGTATTTTATGTTTTTTCTTCTTCAGCAGAGCAGGAGACCTTTTTTGGATAAATCTTTAATTAGCTTTTAATCCGCCTCTTCGTTTGGTTTGCTTTCTACCTTTCATCTTTGCACGGGAGATGAGCCATCGTTTTAATCTTTTTCTTGTGTTTAAATAACAGTGTAATTGATTCTTTTCTAAATTTGCTGACGTCCAGATTTCCTTAATTCTATTTGTTTTTCTGCTGTCAGACATCCACTTTGTTGTTTGCATACTTTGTTTTTTTGAAAAAAATGAATGTAACCCATGTAAAATCAATTCATCCTTTATTTAAGATGGGGATTACAAGTTTGTTTTTTACATCACTAAAAAGTAGTCTAATAGTTTTTTTGTAAAATTAACAGAGATATTACAAATGATAATGGAATTTAACATAAATATCTTGTTACAGCACATAAAGCAATGTAAGTATCAAATGATAACAAATATGCACCAAATATTAACCGTGGATTCTTTTCCTATGAGCTCTGCTGTTGATATAAATGTCTTAAGCTACTCCTTATGTATGCCAGGTTTCCAAGAAGCCTTTAAATCATTATTTGAATATACAGTATATGACTCTATACTTTCTAAGATGCTGAAGCTCATTTTTGAAGTATTTAAAATGTTCATGCAATGCAATGAACATGCAGGGTTTTGGATTAATTCTCTGTAACATCAGTGAAAGTTACTGTATCTATGTTATGAATAGCTGGCCAGTTCGTTTACAATCCCTCTGTTGTAAAATTACATTTTAGGTTTCTCTGGACACAGTCACTGTCATTATCAAATGGATAATACAAGGATAAATGCGTTAAAAAACTCTTTTTCTTTTATTTTGTTATATGTTTTACTGTGATGAGTAATCACTGTCATTGTAGTACTGTTGTCAGCTTAAATGTAGTGAGCTGTGTTACTTCAATGAATTGTGTCTATGAAGAAACATGCACAAGCAGGCCAGCATATTCCGTCTCCATTTTGTTGTTTGTTTTTTCCTGTCGTCTTTCTCAGCCATTTTCACTCCTCTGGGGAAGCCTGTAGTTTCTCTAGTAGAAAAATAACTCCCTGGTTCATGGAAATAAGCAGGAAAGACTTTTTACATTCATCTGGTTCCCTCTGGTAGGACACAACACCACCAGCGTATAGAGTGTCCTGCTGAGATGGTGGGAAGTGGGTCAGTGTCAGAAGATTGATTACTCCTTCGATCCCTAAAGATGTCGTTTTTTCTGACAATACATTTCTGAGTCACCCAGCACACCATAGGGGAAGTTATTATGTAGCAAGTAGAAGGTACCCAGATGGAGCCCATTACCCAGGGTGAAGCTGCCCATTGAATGGAAGCAAGCAGTCCTTCGTCTTTTGATCACCTCTGTTTTGAGAAATCCATTCTTTGCCAATTAAACATACAGCCCAGACTCCAATCAGCCAAGTCTGTTCTTTATAGTCAAACCTGTACTTCAAAGTGGGTGTCTTCATGGGTAGATCCTCCCAAGAGCCTCCTCTTAGTTAATGTTTAATTAACTTATTAAAATCCTTCTATTTTCTTTGTTCGATACAGGAGACTGATTCTAAGCTGGCAAGCATTGGGTGCAAGGTGGGATACACCTTGGCCAGGACTCCAGTCCATTGCAGGGCACACAAAGACACAGACACACACTCTCTCACCAGGGTCAATTGTTTTTACGGAAGCCAATTAACCTACCAGCATGTGCTTGGTTTGTGTGAAGAAACCAGAGCACCAGAAGGAAACCCATGTCCCAGGGAGAACTAACAGACTGAACCCAGGGCCCCAGCCCTGCTAGACTTAGCTGACTACAGCTGGTGGTTATAGTGATTTTCGCTGAATGCGTCAGGAATGCGTCTTGTCACACAACACTAAAATGTATGTACTGTAAGTAATGTGAAAAATACCTACCGCTTGCAGTGTGGCTCAGGGGAATCTGCACAAATAAAAACCCAAGATAATAGCTGTTTCATTTACAGGATTAGCAAAAATCGTACAAACCAAAAAACGCTAAAAGAAATAATGGCTTTTCCTCAACAAATAGAACTGTAGTCAAAAGCTAAACTTCTAGTCCTATTACTCTAAAGATCTCAAAAACCTCAACAACTACAGTCACAGTGTGTGCCCATTTATACAGTACACAGAATAATGATATCTGTGGGAGAATGTCCATTCTTAGCCCTTATTCAATGATACAAAAATTGGCTAACATACAGCCAGTGAGACAATTTAAGTGTTAGATCCCCCATTTGGCAGCCTCCACAGTGGCAGATCTATGATAATTGCTGTCTCTCCAAAGAACAGCCTGCCACAGTGGATTCCTTCTTAACACGTTAGTCTGAAAATGCCTTAAGGCTTTTATGCTCTTTATGAAGATAGGGATTATCATTTGGTCATTTAATTTAATGAAAAGGATATCTGAACTTGTCAATGCAATACCACTCCATCTCCTGAGAGAACCCTGACATCAGGCAGACATTTACACGTATATCATGAGATGAAAATCTGCGATTTACAAACTGCTCACCCTGACGGCTTTGTTATTGTTGCCGGCGATTTCAACCACGCGGCTTTTAAGGCAGTCCTCCCTAAATTCTACCAATAGGTTAATTTGTAACCAGAGGGGCAAACGCACTGGACTTGGCTTATACAAATATCCGCGATGCATACAAGGCTGCCCCCCACCCCCACCTGGGCTACACTGACCACAAAAAAAAACAGAGAAGGTATAGTACTCAGTCCTCAGAACACGGTGTGATCCTTTTAAGATTACAGTATGATTTGAGACACCATCCATAATACTGTACATACTTTATTTGCATTGTCTCTATTTTTATGCATGTCTGATATCTGGGATAAATAATATTTATTTTATATTCATTGTCATGCTCACTCCTTTCCAAAGATGTGATTTATTCTTGAATTGCAAATGATGTACACACATTTTATTTTTCTTTGCAGTTTTTACTGACTTTTTTACTTTCTTTCACCCACAAAAGTATTCAAGTTTGAGCGTTCCAATTTTGATTAAAATATTCACTTTACAAATGTACATATATCATGTGTAATTTAATTCAATTACATGGAATATCATTGGAAGGAGGTGAACACTTTTGCAAGACACTGTATCTGGGGTGCACTTCAAACCTTACTTGTGTAATTGACCCAGTTTTGTACTCTTCGTGAGATCTTTCAGAAGACATAATGATGTCATGGGGGATTCACAGTTTGCAGATTACAAATTATTTTAAAATTCATGTGATGATGTGACTCTAACGGATCAGTTATGATAGAAGGGCTATTGGGAGCATTACTAGGTCAAGGTTTAGAAAAGATTACATCAAATATCAGTGTAATTTAAACCAACCCTGAAGTTTTTTTATAACAGATACAGTATAATAAGCTTCAAACATTTTGATTATAGTCATTGTAGAAGTAGCACCAAATGATGACTTACTCAATTATGTTTAGTAACAAAGCCAAAAAAATGAATGAAAATGGGTCTCCTGATTGGGTGCATTTGTTAAATCTTTATTTCCACAGATGTAGTCTATTTCCATCTTAGAAGGCATTGCACAAGTGCAAGCCAGATATGATGGCTACATGCAAGCAAGGCATTTTAAAGACTATTTGTCATAATACTCTTATTTGCTGTTCTGTCAGCCTTTTTGAACTGTAACAGAAGAATATGATTAGAATTGTGCGTCATGTGTGCCATTCCTTAGACAAGGAATAAAGCACTCTACTGTTAGGTTTGCTGGAAACACAGCAAAAACTGGCTTAAGCCTGATTTGCACAGGGTTAAAAGTCACTGCATTAACAAGTTGTTGGAGAATTCCTACAGACATTGCTGATTTTCAACCCTTTGCACTACATCAGTTTTTTTATCATTTACCATTTTATCATTACATCATATTTTTTATCAGTCTTTTGATACAGTAAATATCTCAGAAATCACCATGCTTGTTACAGTATATAGAAACTCAGTACCTCTCAGATCATCTTCCATCTTTTTAATCTCATACAAGTCTAACATGTCAGTGTTTGTTAGAACTGAAAACAATATTTCAAGTATTTTTCCTGAAAGCTACTCCTCAACAAAGATTAAAGGTGCAGAGGTTTAAAACTGAATCTTTTCAATTTCACCACTTTGGAAGTATTATTCAAAGAAGAGCATTCCTTGAAATTGTTAGTGCTTGCACTATCAGTTAGCCAACAACTTAATTTAGAATTACACTTCAGTTTTGTAGTTTCTTTTTTAGTGAATGGGACTTATTTATTTTTTATTGTGCTGTATGGCTTCCATACAGTGCTCTATTGATCTAGGCTCATTGTTAGTCATGTACAGAACTACCACTTCTGGCCACTTTTTGCAGTTTAATTTAAAATTGACTACATTTTATAATTCTCGATATACAACGGTCCTTTTATGGAGTGCTGCCAGACCGACAAATGTAAATGTTGAAGAGTGTAATGTAATATAAATGAAGACCAAGAATTACCCCCAGACATTTCTTGAAATATCCCAGTATGCTTAGTCTTCTGGGCTCTGTGTGAAGTTGTATGTACTGTACCAGTCTGGAGATGGCGGCACTACCATCATGCCTTTACATCCTGGGCCTAGCTGGTCTGATTCATCTCTTCACTGGAGTCATCGAGTTCCACCAGCTCTTCCAGTTCTGTGTTCAGTGTTCTGTGAGGATCCATTTGTTCTGTAAGCAGCCGCAAGTTATACAACATCATCATATAGAGCATTTGATACAAATCTGTGGTGATCTACTGTACATGCCCCTTACTAGGAGAATTGTGCCATATTTTTTCTTGCTGGTGACTTTTGCCATAGATGGCTGTTCAAGGTTTATTAGCATCCTAAGAGTTCCAAAGGCGATTTTAGAAAAGAGTTTAGTTCCACACTGAAAAGTAGAAAGAATGAAGAAAAAATGTGGTATTTTGGCTGTGGAGCTTTCTTCTAGTGTAAGATGTAGGTTTTCCTCATTATAATTTTTACTTATAACCTATTTATATAAATTATATACAGTATGTATAACTTACAGTATACAAGTCTCAAATTGATGATAGATAAATCTTATATAAGATTTGCGATGGCACACTCCCAGACCTCTAAAAACTTGTTTTTTGCTACAGTATATATAGTGTTTTTTATCTTTCATTTTACTTTTTAAAGCAAATCCTGTATTCAGTAAGCAGTTTCCTTCTACATAATGCAGTGTTATAATTAAAAATTTCCCAGTATAAAATTTTGAGTTCATACACTGACTTGAAATTTACTTTAAACAGATTAGTACAGTCTGTTTCAGGGGGTGATATTGATGGAAGTCATTTTAACACTTTTTTTTATATGTGCACAGTTCTGCAAAAGCAATAGAAATTAAAGACATTTAGGAGTTATAATATACAGCAATTACTCAACATTACTCTTTTGATGGTTCCTACTCTTACAATAACTTTGAAGTAGTTCAGGTGGGTAGCTGCGTCAGCACCTGAAGAGCAGCTGACACCCGAAGAAGGTTCCACGGCCGAAACGTTGTGTTTTCTTTCTTCTCTTTTCAGCATGGAATAAGCCTATTACTTGTTCCCTATAAAAACTTTGTTATTTTTGATACGGCTTAGTCTGGGTGATAAGAAACCAAGTTTGCCATTTAGCAATCTTTAATACACATTGATCAACATCTTTTATAAATTTGATAACAACTAAAGAACATATATAAGCAGCCAGTATAACATATTGTTACAGCTAATCCATCACATTCACTAATCCAAGCTACTTGATTCAATGTTGAATGTATATATGGATTATGAAACCTGATAGGGGCAAAACAACTACCCCTGGCTGCTGACTGACTTTATACATGTGAACTGGAATTAATAGTCTCTTTAGATGGTTCTGCTTTCTACCACTGTGGTTTTTTCACAATAGTTAATCACAATTAGTAAAAATATAAATTATAGTAATAATACAATTATTTATAAAAGAAATATCATGCCTCAGTTGTTATTTCCAAAAAGATTTACACTACATCAGACATGGCTTTGCAGTTTTGAAGAATGAGATACTGCAGTGACCTTGATCAGCAATGGTGAAATTTATAAATCAGACACAGAATTCACATTTACTGCTTGGACAGGAATTATTACAAGGAATCTTCGTGGGTTTTCTTGACTGATTTTTGATTGAGGTACAGTACAATAAACACGCCAGTGGCCACAAAAGAAAACATTCTGAATGATGCAAACGTGAATGTATATAAAACAAAAATATAGAAGTATTCAGTCCACTAGCTCCTGTCCTTAAACTCAGCTATTTCCTGCCATTAACATTTTTTAAAGAGAGCCTATGTACAGTATTTTTATTGTATATTTGCCAATAAAATAATTTTGGCGAAGTACATGGCATATTGTGACAGGCTGAAAGAAGGACAGAGACACATCTTGGCTTTCAGTAGTGCTTTGCACACTCATTTATTGCCATTGCAAGCACTGGGCTTCAGCTTACAGACAAAAAAAAAACTCAGAATTAAAGCAGATGAAATACCATCTCAAGCTGCTGTCTAGGGCTCTGACGTTAATCCTCTGGTTCATTTTGACTGCAAACTAGCAGTTCTGCTCCTCAGCACCCTACTGCAGACACAGCACTGTGTAAACGCGCCAGAGCACAGCTGCAGCTCTGACTTGTCTAGAGGCTGCAGTTACCTACAGCTCTGGCCTCTCCAGATGAGAGTGATGCTGATGTGCTGCTGTCAAATAGCTCCCCTCCTAGAATGGGACCCATTCGAACCCGCTTCCACGGAAGGGATTTAGAAAAGGAACTCAGCCTTGGCATGCTGGGACCCAAGTCTGTGCTGCACCTCAAAGTGAAATGCCTGCAGTCCCAGATACTACCATACCAGTTGTTGGAATCCATAACTGTGTGGGGCCACTTCGGTGGCATGTGATCTGTCAACAGCATGAAGGGACGTCCAAAGAGATCATATCTGAGTACTTCGTGGCCGATTTGTATACTTCTTCTGGGTGGTAATATATCTTTGTTTTCTGGGTAACAGTTTCCAAACGGAGTGGTCTAGACTATCAGTCTCAAATAACAGTGTCTCACATAGGCTACGAGCCTCACCCAGTCCCTCTCCAGTATCGCAGGCTAACCTAGGCGAGGTACAATTGCCATTCTCTCTATATACAGTATATACTTTTTCCATCGATTATTCATGCCACCTGGCCTATCAGATTGCCTGTGAATACAAATGAGAGATTGGAACTCTAGTGCCATTCTCATTGCTCCTCTTAGGAACTAAGCTCCTGTGGTTGGATCTGACCACACCTCAAGTCCAGGACTTGTTTGACTTCATGTCTTCCCACTTGAGCCACTGTCATGAATGTTTCTGCTAGAACCAGGCCCCTGTCAGCGTGGGCCTGAAGAAGCCTCATCCTGTCCACTTCCATCATGGGACAATCATCAGTTCTCTGTCCTGGCTTTACAAAGAGTCTCTGTTTCAACCCTTGCTTAAAATCCTGAACCTAAAGGGCAGAACAACAGGACTGGTCTCCTCATGTATTCTTCTGAAACTGGTACTCAAGCAAAGTCTTTGACAAGTGTCCCTTATGGATTGTACACAAAGCTCGACGATTCACTATTTGACACAATCTTATTCTGTGTGCATAATTTGGTGACAAGATGAGACGGTTTTTCTCTGCACTGTACTGCTCATGAATTAGAAATGATTAAGATAACAGTCAAGTCTTTCAAAAGCATTTCCAAAATTACATTTCTTTTCCATTCAAAATGGCTTTTATTAACTTCAGTCTATAGCTTTACCCATTCAATTGTCTTTCAGTTGCAAAATACAGTGAATTATAGTACATCTGAGACATTAGTGTGCAGACCATGTAAATACACTAACATCCTAATGCTTAAAGATAAGTTGTTTGTCATGCAATACTAATCGATCAGAGGTTTTTAAAGTACCATGTTTTATGCATCAGTTCCTTTAGTATTAGTGTCATTCTGTACTGTTTAATGCCTGTAGCCACAAGAAGATTAGTCATCAATGGCATATTATTAAATTATTTTTTGGTTGGATTTGGTGGACGTAACTACTGTGCATCTGAAAGTTCTAATTAAGGGCTTGTTCAAACTAGAGGAAAAAAGTAGCTTTGATACTTCACTGCTTTGTGTTCAGATAAACCCAACTGCGGGAAAGACATTTAAATGCATATGGAAAGCTAAAAAACTTAATCACCATTACATCTACTACAGTCAATTGTCTCATGAGAGTCAAAAGGTAACGTTAACGTCCTATTTTGGAAAGCACAGATCATGCATGTTTTAAATGCACAAGTCTATCTATAGAATTTCTTAAAATGGTACAGTAGTTTTTCAAAACCATTTTGCTATTTCAAACTGTATGGTTAATAAAGTTAATGTAAGTAATGGTACAATAAACCATATTGTTGGTCCCTAAACTATTTTTTTGAAAAGGGTATAATATCCACTTTTGACAATTCATTCAAAACAGTATTAATTCCTATCATATACAGACTTCTACAAAGCAAAAATCTACACTTGTATTTAACTAATTTGGTTATCTAGAATCACTGTATTGGGCAGTTATGTTATCAATACTTTTCAAATCTGATTAATACACTATGTCCTGAAATACTGTAAATTATCCCCAACATTTTTCACTGGCAATAGTATATCTGCCCACGGATCACCAACGATGTTCGAAAAATATGGTGATCAGCAGCATTTAAACAAGGCATTAATAATAAACGTGACTTTATCCAGAAACCAAAGACGCTCTGCTGAAATTCTAACATTCTTTTTCTTTTAGTTTCATGTATAGTCTGACGTGTGGATAATGTAAATACCAAAAATATTTCCCCTTTATTTACATGCAGAAAACAAAAGGTTTGACTGGGATTCTTTATTTAGAGTGAGCAAAATGTTTTGAGTAAAAATAGATTGTGCGTGGAAATGATTCCAATTGAAATCTTCTAGCAGTTGTTTACTCCTGCCAAACATGGTTTCCCCTTGTGACTTGTTATTCAGAGAACATATCACATTAACCTTTGCCATCTCTCTTCCTCTGTTTTGCAGATAAGGAAGTGTTGTATCGTACGCGTGATGGTGACGTAAAGAAGATGAACGTGGAGACAAAAGAAAATGCCACATTAATATCGAACAAACAATTTGTAAGTGTTTGTTTTTAAAGCTTATTTAAAAGAGAAATTACAATAAAGGATCAATACTGGAACATTCCTAATGCTATTGAGAGTCAATTATTCTAAAGGAAGGAAATGATCAATAATACTGAGTTGCTTACCATGCAGTACCATGTTTTTAAAGTTTATGTTCTGTCCACTGTACCGTACATAAAGATAAACTCATAATTGTAATGGATTTATATTTTATTATACAATGATCATGTAATAGAATTCATTTTTTAAGAATTTCAAATGTTTTAATCCGAAATATCAGGCAAAATCACAGAAAATGTGACCACCAATACAGCTGAAATAATTAAGGTACGTTTTTGGTTTCAAACGTGAAAATATTTCCAAGTTAGTGTGGGTTATAATAACAAACTTTGTTTTCATATGCTGTAGCACCTTTAAAAGTGGCTTCTCAAAGCACTTTACAGAACAAAAAATACACACTGAGAAGAGATTGTAAATGAGGGTATGGAATGCAGTAGGAAAGCAAAGGGACATACAGAACCAGTTAAATAAAAGCCCTTCTAAAAAAGATGGGTTTGAGTCTAGATTTGAAAGGCTCAAGGAAGGTGACCCTGATATCCTTAGGGATAGAGTTCCAGAGCTTTGGGGTATAACAGGGTTATGACCTCCCTGAGCATTAACATGAACAACATTAATACATAGAACTTATAGACTTCTATGGGATGTTCAACTGAAGTGAGCTGATGAAGATTGGCCAGTTTCTGCTGTTTCCCAAAAGATGTTTTGTGAGACTCGACTCATCCATTGTAGATGTTCTCTGGCCCAGAGAAAACAGCAGTTTCTCTCAGCTGTCAACATCTTACTCCTGAATGGCCCCCAAGCATACCAATCTTTTTTTTTAAGCAGGCAGAAAGCAACTGATTTTACTGATGCAGTGATTCTCCTGAGAAGCATCTCTCACAGACAAGCTACCTTGTCACAATCAGATGATCCCTAGTAGTGAATGGCAAATTTGACAGGTTCTTAATCAGCTAATTTTGGCAACTTTAACTCAACTCACAGTTTGAAGTCAAAACATTGAGTACCTGTGATTTTTATAAACTGTTTTTTTCAATAGGAGCAATTCCTTATAGACCAGCTTAAATAATCAACAAGTCTTTGTCCTCATTATTTGCAATGTACATAATATAATACTGTACAGTATGTGCGTTCAATGAGCTATTGATATAAAAAGAAGACTTGCATTTTCATTGTGCATCAGCACCCTTTTATGATTTAAATTTTATAGGAACAAGCAGAGGTTAATTTTATTCTGAAAAGTCAGAAAAGAAGACATCTTCAGGTTTTGTGGGTTTTTTTCTTTATACTTTTCAATGTAGATGTTACCCCGGCATATTTCTGTGGCGCTTACACATTGAAACAGCTCTGCATTCTAACCGAATTCTCATTCTATATATATATAATTATATATAATAAGCAAAGTCACAGCCATTGATTTCATTATCTTTTTCCAGCAGTCTCATAAATACTGAACGCAAAATTAATTTCCTCCTCACTGGGGCTCATTAGTAGTGTCCATACTGTACTATTCTTGCTCAGTGTTAGTCTGCAGTTGAGCTCCAGCTGGAGAGAAACAAGTATGTAGCTAGTAAATGGTTTTTTTTTGTTTATTGACACTACCAAAAAGATAATAGACTCACCTCTTATCATTTTAGTTTTATTTATGATTCCATACCATATACATTCTTGGACATAATTAGAGAAACCATGTAAATGTGTATACTGTATGTAATTCAAATCACTCGTTATGCACAGTTTTTGTGTAAAAATCAACAGTTGTTTCATATGGAAAAAGTAAAGGTTTATTTCATGCTGAATAGAGTCGAAAAACACAACGTTTGGCTGTGAACCTACTTGAATTGTTTCATATGTACTGTAGTATTGCATTGGCATGCTGTAGTGTAATTAGTTGTTAGGCAAATCGTCTAGAGGATTTGCTAATGGTAAATTTCCATAGCTTTTAAAAATTTTGAATTTGATTCCTTAGACTTCAAAGTCTGACATTTAGCTTTGAATGAAAATCACACTGGGCTGCAATATGTCAATATGTCAATTGGAATTTGCATGAATGAGTCTGATTTCGAAGAAACTTTGAATTCTGTAAAAAGCAGAAAGAAAGAACGCAGTGTTCTAGCTGTTGAGCTCAGACCTACAGAAGGCTCAACAGTGATTTTTCTTCTACTTTTACAGTGTGGAATTCATTTGTACTAGTTTCTTTTCAGTCTGCAAATGTGCACAGTTCCCCACTCAAACCTCTCTTAAAATCCAGTTTAACCCGGATTTTCTTTCTACTGCCGATGAAGCAGGAATAAAGAGCTTCATAAAGCGGAATGAATTAAGGAATGAATAATGTCCTGTCTTAAAAATGTCTAATACTGTTATTAGTCTAATCATAGTAGCATTGTAGAGTCATTATTAGAGTCATTACTGTTATTAAATCAACAGTTGGAGATATACGATGCACACTGGAATCTTCAGGATAGATATTGGAAAAGGCCACTCAAAGTTTCCTGCATGAATGTCAATTGAAACAATGTCTTATGGACAGATGACATGAAATTCAGCTATTTTGGCATGCTCATTAAGATTATGTTAATGTCAAATAGATGAAGATCATTTTGACAAAACACTCATACCCACTATGAAATACAGTACTGTGTTAGATTTTAGGGTTGGTTTGTACAGATCCTGGACCCTTGTCAGGAATGTGAAATAATGAACTCCAGTATATACCAGGACATTTTGGCCAAACACCTGGTTGTTCCTTCCAAGAAGTTCAAGCAGTCTAACAATGATCTGATACATGCATGCAGATCAACAAAGGAATGGCTAACTGCACACAAAACTAGATATTATCTTCACTGGCCATCTCAATATCCAGATTGAATCCAATGGAACATTCATGACTTTAACTCAAGAAGGCTTTTCACTAACAGCCCAAAGTGTCTGAAAAAAGTCCAGCAATTCTATATAAACAAATGTTCATAATTTTTCCCTCTGAAGTGCCAGAATCCCCATAGCACACTACAGGAGACAGTAGTCAGTGCCAGAGGTGTATTTATAAAATGCTAACTACAGGGGTTTGAATAAATGTGATGAATTGTGTTTTCTGTTGTTTAAATTTCCTGCTTAATCGGGTTTATGAATAAATTAGGAGAGCATTGTATACTGTATAAAATGATCATCATCAATGTTTAAGCATGTACTGTAGTCATGTTAACCTTTTTTAATGCAGAAGAATCAATGAATATAATATGCTGAATTTATGTAGTGTTTACTGTATGCAGTATTTACAATATATTAGTACAGTGTGTGTTTCACTGCAGTCAATTTCTAGTTTGAAGAGATATCGTTGTTCATGCATAACAACATTTGTATGAATTCAAGATCTGAGACAAGATTAATTGTCACATGTGTACATCCTTTATGATGGCAATATGTCAAAACCTGTCATTTTAAAATAGGAACCTAAGATCTACATTAGAAAAAAATGTAATGCATGATTAAACATCTCATCTTTGTCTTTTTTGCAGGAGATGTATAAAGCCAGCAAGTACGAAGTGTCACCAGATATGAAATATGCTTTGCTTGCATACAATGTTGTACCTGTAAGTATTTTTTTTTCTAAAATGATTAAATGTTGTTCTATTGGAAGGGTACCTGCGGTATTAATACAAGGTAGTCTAACATATTGTACTGTACATGATTGCCTCTAGCAGTAGCAAAAATTTCAATGGAATTTTAAAATAACAAACACAAGCTCTTCTTTCTCTCCCTGGCTTTGATTAATCTTTTAATGTTGAAGAATAAATGGAGTTTGTAACAAAGGTTCAGGAGGGCTGACAACAACAAGATTCCCTTCATTGTAGCTGTCCTAAAGTGTTATCATCCAAGACATCATTTCCCAAAAGCTATAAATATGTTTAGTAAGCCTCTCTGCCTTGAATTCTTCTTAAGCATCTGCAGCTACTGTTTGGTTAACTCTTTGCTCTGCTTGGTGATCCTTAACTCCTCATCCTCTGGCCAGGAGACTAGCCCTCAGCCAAGCAAGTTAATCCAAATCTTCTCTTGTTTTTATACTTAATACTTTGTTCCCCAGAATATTTAAATCTTCTGTGTTGTTGTTCCTTGTTAAACTACATTTGGAGATCTTTTTCTTTCAATTATCAACACATAACCACTTAGTTGAGATAGCATCTACAGTAGGTACTGTACTGTACAGTATGTTGTAGCAGTGATAGTATAGAGATGTCCACTAATACAAGAACCTAGCTGGGGTATGTGAGTAATAAAATGGGAAATGTACCTACTGCACGTACCAGGGCAATTGTTGATGAGTAATGTAAGAAAAGCTTGGGAGGTAGAAAAAATACTCTAAATTAATCACTGAGAGACTTTTCCTTTAGGTGCTTTAGGTAGTAATCTGGTAGTATCTGATTACTACTTTGTTATTATTACTACTTGTTATTACCAGACGACATTTGTCAGTCAATTAACACCTCATGTAATTATATTAAATTGGGTGCTCAAAAACCAAAATATAATTAGAAAACAGAGAAGTACACAATCATTTTGTACAATGTAGCAAATATCGAATGAAATACTGTAGAATGAACAAATTCCTACCTCATCATAGTTTCATCACAGCTTAGAAAAACCGAATGAAAATCTAAACCTTTATTTTTATTATTATCAATGAAAATAAAAACTCTGACTTTCCTTGGCGCCTTTCAGTCAGGTTCTCTTTCTCCAGATTCTGGCTGACATGGCCTTCCCATAACCCTGGAGCAGCAAAGACCTGTATTTCCCTGTTCGTGTTCTAGTGCTGCAGTGTCCTTCTGTCTTATTGTATGATCCTCTGATAGGCCAGGGCTGTGGAACTGTAGATGATTAATGGCTCAGTCTGTTTTCCCACCTCATCAGAGAGAAATGAGGCCAGGCCATGACTGTGTCTCACTGTCCCTTCCAATGCCACACTAGGTACAAAGATATCCACACCTCTGAATACTGCATGTCAATTGGTAGCAACGTGCATGAGCACTTTCTACCAGTCCGCATTTGGGATTTACAGTCAAGTCAGCACACACATTTTGTGAGACAACAAAGTGGCACATCATTTGATTAACCTGTGACTGAGGTTAACCAAACATTGTCCTGAAAGTTTTGATTCCAGCACAGCTCTTTATGATGTAATTGAAATAATTATTGGCTTAATTCAGGCGGTTCAACACATTTTCCCAGCTTTTTGGGAGCTGCTGATTTAAAGACACCTGAAATAACTGATTTGTTGACACAACATCGTGGTTTCACTTCAGAGCTCTTTACATGTAGGAGGGACCCACTTCACCCATCTGGGTGATGCGCCATAGTCATTATGCACCAGCAGCTGCGTTAGGTTACGAAACCCTTTCATCGGTTGATCTAAGGGGTGTCTTTAAAATAGAATTTTGGATGCTAAAAGTAGAATTTAACCAGGACTCTTGGGTTAACATCCCTACATTTGTGTACAGTCCCATGGGCTTTTAATGAGCAGGAAGGCAGGACATCTGTTTAATGTGTCAAGCACAGTTTCCATTGTCATCTTGCTGGAGCACTGGTGTTTGAAAATTTCAGTCCAGAGGGAAAACTACCACAGGTCCACCCACAGGGTTGTCAGAAGCAAACTTGTTTTACTCCTTTTCTTTGGAGGTCTTCCATGCCGGTATTGATCAGGCCCAAAATTCAAAGATTTGAAGAGGTCAGGCAATAAGATGGCAACACTGTTATAAAACCTGAATAAATGTGGCCCTCCAGGATTGGAATTTGTATCTGTTTTAATATTTACAGATAATTAAATCATGGAGGATGAAGTGCTTTCCTTGAAATTAGAATACATAAACATTCTAATGGATTTGTATTGTTTGTTGAATCATTAGGAGACTATTTGTTCAGAATAAGTGTTATATACTGTATATTAATAAACTGGTGTTTAAAAGATTCAATTATTTGAATCATAAGGTACAGCTGCAATCATTTGTTTCTTGTAATTATATGCACAAAGTATTGCACAAGTGATTAATAGTGTGTTCATCAATTAATCCAATTAACCATTTGCACTGTGATTATCCTAAGCAAGGGTAAACGGCATCTACTTAACTGCAAAGAGAATGGATGACTGATGAGGCTGACGTTAAGGTTTCAGTTCATGTATGTTTGATATATTATTTATCTTAATCCCTTACACAATAAAGCATATGCAATATGTGACACAGAGTCCAGGTGCTTTCCTTGAGGAGTGCATGTGGGATTAAACTGTATTACAGGTTAAATTTTCTTTTTTCTCACAGCATGGATATAATTATTAATATGGCTCCTTTTACAAGGTGTGGCAATTTCTGTACAGTCTTGCAGCTGAAATGATCATTAGATCGGGACACGCATGCATTAAAAAAATGAAAACTAATTAGATTGACTATGTTCTGCCACAGCACGTTGGGCTTCAGTGAAATTTCAGACCATTATAAAATGTTGTGGGAGGTAAACAGACTCTGCTCTGACATCTTCTATCAGCCTGAAGCAGGACAAACTTCAAGGTCCACAGTAGTGGCTCTTTGAAGAAAGGATATAGGATATTTTAATGGTTGACCTTGTCTTGCAATTACACAAACTGTGCACAGTTAAGTGGCAGCACATAACAGCCAGCATGAGAGGGGGGTTCTGGCTGTGCCTTCATTTAATAAAGGAAAGGCAACATGACTGGCAGGAATAATTTAAGGGCTGCAAAACTTTGGTCCGCTCTGTCTCTTATAACAAAATGGTAAAAAAAATGACAGTTTTTGATGTTAAATGGGAAAGTAATGCCGCGATTCAAAGATGACACCACAGAGGATTTAAATGCTGCCTTTCCCTCGGTCGTGATGGATAGCACACTATTCACATGACAGCCGTGACCCTCCGCTGTCATTGAGTCTCACTACATCAGTGCGCTGCTCACCCTTCACAGCCTTTCTCCTGGCCTGCTCCACTGTATTTCATCCTTGCTATCCTGGAAATGGCAGGCAGGAAACCTCTGGGATTCTAGGTGTGGCATTTAGGTCCGAAGCCTTGTTTACTGCTGTAGCTCACGTGTTTTGTGTGTTTCTCCCTGTGGTGTGATGGGTCTTTTTCAAACGGGTGCAGTTGAACACTCACAATACAGTCGAGTTGTGATATATGATTACTGTGGAAATTTAAATCTAGGCTTAATAGCTACAGGGTTACATACAGGTTTAGACAAACATTATTTCACAAATGGATACTTCCTTTAAACTATCACATGTTGAATAGTATAGACCCAACCAACATGATTTGTGAAAGAGGCAAAATAAGAATACCATCTGTTTTGAGTTCCTCATTGCATAATATTCAGAAGGTTTATATCAGATGTGCCGCTATCAGCTTGCTGATATTAAATAAAACTTTCTAAGTACAGAGAATATGCTTGAAAATGATAACTTTGCATCATAGTTCTAATTGTTGCACGAGAATCGCGCTGATTGGATTTAAAAAAAATTGCAATACTGAATCAGAGAAGCAAGTGCAGTATTAACAGTAAAAAGTCGAATTAATAGTCAATTTCATTGCTATTAATACACCTTCCTAATAAAGAGTAACAGTCATAGACACAGGAAAGTCTTCTTTCTTGATTGGAACAGTAAATGTTTTGTTTTTTTATTTGCTTGCAGGTTTACCAGCACTCCTTTACAGCATACTATATTATATGTGAGATCCATTATGGGTAAGTGTCCCTATAATTCAGCTTTAATGTCGCTGTATTTGTTTATGTTCTTATTGAAAAACAATGGTTTATTTTACAGTTTTCAGTATTGTATATATCTAAATTTAATCCTTAGTCTGAAGAATGAGAGCTTCATTAATACATATATTATCAATCATAAATCACACAAGGTGACATAATAATGTAATGCATCAAGGCTCTCTTCAGTGACAATGGTATATAATGGTACTACAATAAAAGTGAAAAATGAAAGGTTTACAATGCAGACTCCAAATATCCGCATTTTAATTGTGTTCGCCCTATTCTCTCTACATATTCAAGGCATGTTGTCATCGTGTATAAAAGTTTCAGTATTGTTAGTTTTGAAGGCATAATAGCTTTTGAGTACCATTTAGATAATTATCTCTTCCCTTGGTTTTGTTTTAGAAAAAAAATAAAGCAATAATAAACATGAGTAAATAAAACATGATAGATCTTACTGTACATCAACAGTTCTGGGTAATTAAAGAATTTTCAATGGCCTTACCATTTGAATGGTGACCACCAGCAATATGATTTTTATAACTGTATTCTGAAAATGTCCTAAAATTATTAAGCCAATTCTGAGGGGAGTAACACAATCAGTTAAATATAAGAGAACAGTTTTGAAATTAGTGCTTTAAGTATGAATTATAACATTACAGAGACAGATACATTTTAAATGCCATATATAGAGAATGATTTGCTACATTTGGTTGATGTTTTTATTAAACATATCTTATTTACTATTTTGAAAATACACTACTTTTTAATAGGATTTGTACTTACTGTATATCTGGGCAGAACTGAATGCACATTTTTGACTGTGGTGCCACCTGGTGTACTTTAAAGGTATTGCAGAGTATTGGTCATCCTTTCGTTTTTGGGAGGGGGGAAATCCACAAACTTGGGTAAAACGGTCACTGAGCTTTCTGTGGTTCCGGTTCCAGCTGGGTTTTGAACGACTTAATTTGACCAGTCGCCTGATAATTACCCAAAAACATCATTTCCAGGTCCTTAAACAGGAACAGTTTAAAGCTGCTATTGTAACATGTAAGACTGTAGCCCTTCAGGATCAGCTTGACTCTTGAGATCAGCAATTAAGAGTTTCTAATATCTCCTCTAATCTCTGTATAACTAATTCTTCAAAGCAAATGGAACACAGTTGCTTGGGCAAACGTTGAGCTATTATTACTGTACTGTATATACTATTATGTACAGTATTAGGTAATACACCATACTATCAATGTGGGGTATTGCAGTGATGTGGCAGATATTGTAGTTCTGCAGCAAGGCAGGTCTGGACTCTGGGCCTTGAGTCCACACTGTAATATCTTGGTTGATTGATCTATCTTAAATCTAAAAAAAATTGCGTTGGTGTTCCCACAGGAAAACTAAGAATTTAAACCCTCCCGAAGTTCAGAACGTTCAACTCCAGTATGCAGGGTGGGGCCCTCATGGGCATCAGTTGGTAAGAACTTTTTTTTTTTTCTCAATGCACATTAACAGAGACATACAGTACAGTGGTATTAATACAATGTTATTCGCTATGCATATGTGTCTTTTGAGTTTCTCTTAAAGGTTACTGAATTCATGAAAAATGGCGTGTACTGTACGCTGTTTTTGCATCACAGGTGTTGCAAATTGCAGCCATGTTCTTCTCTTTTTGTGGCTCACTGAGCCTTGCCTTGCTTTTTACAATGAGCTAGTGTTTTTTTTCTCCATTCTTCTGGACCCACGATGCTGTTTTGGGACCAAAGATGTATCTTTCCTCTGCTCATTTGTCTTTTGGGATCACATTACGAAGAACAATTTCTCCATTAAATAATCCGTTTGGGAATAGCTAGCTGTTTTTCATCCTGTCTTTCCTTTCACTATAGTGCTGAACATATGCTCCCCATGACAGATGCTGTTTGTCTTCAGGTCATTAGGCCAGGTGCCTAGGAAGGAAGAAGTTTAAGCAGAATTTTGGGGACACATTACTTACAGAGCTCAGGTTTTCAGGTGTCATGCTAGACTGTAGGATTCTCTTTTGTGAAACAAATCACACCATTTGGCACTATTGTCTAGATTCCTAAATGCAGTCTACAGGTTTTAGTGTCTGTCAAAGTTCCTGGCACTGTGGTTGTCTTGAGAATCGAACACTATTGGGACATTGAAATAGAGCAAAGCATATAGTGATATGAAACAGCTTAAAAAACGTTTTGAATCTGTAAAGAAAACCTTACTAACATAAAAGGATTTTTGCATGAATTTATTTTAGAAAACTCACCTCAAAGTTTACAGTTCTGTTTCATTAAAAGTATTCTTGATTCACAGTGTCTACACACTATTCAAGGCACAACTAAAAATCTGTATTATAAAGTGCATTCTATCTCATTATACATTCTGTTTTCTTTATACAAAATTAAAAATTCAAAGTGGAGAGTGAATCAATCATAAAGCAAAGCAAAATAGTTTAGAAAGCTTACAGTCCAGGTATCTATTGTAAGATGACCAGGGGAAGGATCATTCATAACGGGTATTTCCGGACCTCACACCTGAGCAAAATGGCCACCAAGAAGAACCAGCTGACCCGCTTATGGAAAGGGCCTATTCAGCCAAACAATGAGACACAGGTGAGCCGCATCAGGAAACAAAATATAAATGCCCTGGAAGCGGTGAGCCGGCGCGGAAGCTAATAAGGTAAATGCGGTTTGGAGGAGAAAGAGGAGCTAGGATTGTGTTCACGAAAGGATTAGAGAATAACGGACTACCGAAAGAAAAAATTACGGTTTGCGGATTGTGGCTCGGGTATGGTGTAGATCTGTGTTCATTTATGGATTTTGGGTAGTTTGAGGATGAAGAGAGCGGATTACGGACTGGGTTTGGAAGATAAACGGAGAAGAACAGTGTGGTGTGAGTAACGTATCGCATTTACCTCAGCTTTTCCCCCGGCAACGCCGGGTCATGCAACAAATGAAGCAAGAGATTGTGCTCACCCCGATGTGAGAAGTAAAAGCATGCAATACAACTAAAAGGTGTAATCTAAGTTGATATTTACACTTTTTAAAATATATTAAAGCTCTAAAATACTATTAACTTAATACACATCATAGATAATATACAGCCTTACTTTGAGCTGTTTATTCTTTACATTGTAGAATAATCAACAATTGACATTTCTGGCACTGACCTAATTTCTAGTCAATTTTTATTTCCAGAAATGCTGTTCTAATAAAAATACAAACCTCATATTCATTGACCTTTATCATTTGATTAAGAACTGGCTTCATCTTTTCCTGGTGTGTTATAGCAGAAGTACATCAAATGGTTTGAACAGTCCGTAGAGTATTCTAACAAAAAGACAAATCTTTTTCTCATACAAAGTCCTTTTTTTTCCCCCCCACTGACTGAAAGAGATTATAATTCTACCACTGTCAACACCGTTCCAGTTTGAGGTGCTTCTCTAGACAATCATGTGCAATTTTCAGTATATTCTAATTCTAATAACGATTTAGCCCGAAGGGTTTTTTCTTATCTCCATAAACATGCCTTGTGCCATGTCAGTAGCTCAGTAATAAATGAAAACCTCCATCAGCATTCTTTTGTTGCATACCTTAAGCAATATCATTGGCGTGGTACCCGTCCGAGTGTGAAATGATATCCCTAGTGCGTTGTAAATAAGTATTAAGGAAACTGGGAATTGCAAACTAAGAAAGCTGTAGCAGATATTACTTGCTTGGTTTACCAAGTACCATTAGGTCACTAAAAGTTCAATTTGCATGGAGTGTTCTGTATCAACATTTTAGTTGACTACTGTTAATTTGTAATGTGTTTGTTTCATGCTACTTCAGGGTATAATCACTTGTATTAACAACATCCAGGTGGATTGTGATACCTGTGGTTTGAACAGTGTTGTGGTTGCCGAGTCCTTTAGGGTCTGTTTAATTGTATTTTTTTACTGGAAGAATAAATACGAGTCCATTTTTGTTTAATAATAATTGAAGGAGAATCCACTTCATATAATATTTCATTGTGTTTCTGCCATCAAGAAGGTGCAGATCTTTGAAAGGAAAACCTTACATCTGTAGAACTAATCTCAGAAAGGTTATGCGGACGCTTCACTGTAAAATAACATTCATTTATTGTAAATTTTAAGAATTTACTTATTAATAAAAGTTAATCCTCAAAAAGAATAGATTTGCTCATAGTTTTAGATTCATTTTGTTTTATATCTGTTAACAGATTACATAAGCAGATATTAATGTGATCTTAGGTCACAAAAAATGTATATTCCATTATTTGAAATGCATCTACCATCGTAAATAATTCTCACTGTATTTTTCTTGTAGAAATGCAGTGTGGAAGGCATGTGTGATGTATTTACATTCAGTAAATGCACCAGCTATTTCAAGTGTGTTCTTGTGTTTTCTATTTTTCTGCACCATTTCAAAGGTCAAATTGTTCTCCATAGGTTGGTTTGATGTCTTTATCAATTCTGTGGGTTGAAGTTTCTTATTTTCTGAACAGCTTCATCATTCCCTCCATACATCTGTAATCAAGGCTGAAATCTTTTTGATTGTATAAAAAATATCAGAGGTCTATCATTTATAGACCAGCTGTGCAGCTGTAATTGCACGAAACAAAACAGACTTCTGTTTCAGATACAGACTGGATATTGATCATGTGAAAGTAAAGAATGAAAATCTGCTACATTAGGTTCGCCATGGTTGACATGAGATTCGAGATCCTTGGTTCGCTTAACTAATAACTACCCACTGGAGTAGATGGGCTGAGTAGTTTCCTCTTGCCCGTAACCTTTGCGTTCTTAAATCATCAGAAGGATTTGTGCTTTACTCATTTGTTTTAGGAGCCCATACCTCCTCCTCTCTTTCTCTACATATTGTAGCAGCAAAAATAGAGCAGGCTGTTTTGTTTTATAAACTTGGTTGTGAACTGTGCTATTTCTCACAGTCAGTGAGTCTGAAGATTATATTATACCTTCTCCTGCAGTCGTCACAAGAGCAGTATCCACTTCCACAACCTCTTTTTGTGCCCAAGACACTTTTGCAGTAAGGCAATTAATGTTCAGTTCTGTTGTACACTTCTACCTCTCTGTGTATGTTCCCTCTCGGTCACACATCTTTCCTATGGATGTACTGTAAATGCCCTTCTTCTCCTGCTCCTTCTCTTTCACACATGACCCTATTTAAACTTCTGTAGATGCCCTCTCCTTCTTTTGTAATCATGCACAAGAAAAGTGAAGGTACGGTACTTGGCTTATACTACAATGGGTAATAAAATGCAGGGATTTAGCTGCTTTCTCTGAACAACTTGGGGAGGCTGTTGAGTGCATCAGTGACCTACAAACTTGATCAAATTAGTGTCCTGCACTAAGCAAAGACAGTTAAGGTCACACGTCTTGCCAACCTTCTAGGGAATATAACTCTGAACAGTCTGGTGGGTAATCCTTTCTCGCCCTCTGTCATAATTGAGCTCTGACTAAAAGCTTATACTGCACCTATTTCTCAAATCGACACTGGTTAATTATGTCATTTCTGTGTCATTAGTAAGGTGAAGTACATCTTAAATTACTTTGCAAAACAATTACCCACAATGTATTGTATATTTCTATCTTTGGGTAGCAGTGGTAAAAAAAAAAAAGTACATTTGGAGTATCCAATTCGAAAAGCCAGATCTGTGGGACTGCTTTTCAAAAGCGTATCCAAGTACATGATAAATAGATGGGGATGGTGTAGCCAGTTTTAGATTCCTTTGAGTGTAGTCAAGTTCATTTCACATCAGAGTAACAACAAATAAAGCCAGACTTTGATGCTGAACATCATTTTTCATAATTGCAAGCTGACAAGTTATCCAGAAACTACCCAGCAATCCATTAGGTGCAGCAGTTGCTTGCTTGTATTTAGTTGATGAGGTTGGGATTATTATCTATGTGGCTGTGCTTCCAAATTGGACTGTAAATGTGACTGCCTTTGAAGGTGAAAGCATGAAAGCATACTTTTTCATTCATTACCCCTACATTTAGTGGGAACTATGTAAGATGACAAAAGTGCTTTATTAGAAAATTAAAGAATGGTGATTTTGTGGACAAATAAAACTAAACTGACATCAAATAAAAGCATCTACTTCAGATATGAAGCAGATTATCTTTGGGATAGTCACTGCTGAAAGACACCCCTTACCTTTCAAAAACATTACAAAAATCCCCATTTGTACAACATACATGCTTCTCAGCAAAGTATAAGTAGACATATCTGGTTTTTATATTCAGTGGTTCATGTTTACAGTACATTGTAACACTATGAAGCTAAATTTCATACTCCTCCTCAGGAAGTACTGTATGTTTGAAAACTGCCTAATTAAACTGAGGCAGATGTTTTTCTTAGATGATGCTCCCATCACAAAGCTATGAAATTTCTCAGCTGGTGTGCTTTCAGACATAACTGGAGTGTCTCACAGAATTGGGCAATTGTGAATTGTGAGATTTACATGTACACCCCATTATATATTTTTACATCACCATCTGTGTTGCTTCTGACTCTTAAATCAGGCTGCAACATACAGTATACCACCAAGAGCCATTACAAATGTAAACAAAACTAAGTATTTTAATTTGTGTTTGTACTTGAGCATGGAGGTTACTCATATTAAATTAATGTGTCAATAAATGCAATAAGTTCAGATACCTAAAGTAACAGTAAAAAAAAAAACTTTATTTGTTCCTTCCATTGGTCTGTATATAATTTTAATAGGAACTGCATGATCCTCCATGTTGTGGTTGTATTAATTAGTTATGAACAGCATGGTGGAGCTGTGGTAACAGTGCTGCTAGGCCCTGGGTTTAATCCCAGACTTGGGGTGCTGCAGTATCTGTGTGGAGTTTGTAAGTTCTCCCCATGTATCCTGCCTTGCACCTGTTGCGTAGGGGGATAGACTCTGGGCCCCGGGACCCTGAATTAGAGGAAGCAGTTAGAAAATGGTTGTATAAATTAGAACGCAGATACCGACTTCCCAACTCCAAAACCAATTGATTTAAGTTCTCATTCATACCTGTATCCATATCGTTACTTAACATTTGATTTCCAGTGTATGTATGTTGTCGTTCTTCCCATGTGTTTTTTTTTTTCCTGTCCATCTGTACCCCAGCGCTGCTGCTGCTGCTGTAAAACAAATTGCCCCCTCGGGGATAATAAAGACTCTTTCTCTTAATCATTGATTTGTGTGTTAGTGACATTTAGTCAACCACTAAAAAAAACCTGAATAAGACTTGAGTTGTATGTTTTAATCATCATTCTGCTGTAGATATTATGTTTCTCCATGTTAAATGGAAAAACAGCTAGCAGCTTTGAATAAGTTGTCTGCATTATGTATATCATCCCATCTTCTCCTTTTTCACTTGATGACACAAGCTTTATTTATTTGTTGGAAGAAATCCGCACCAGATGTCTGATGAAACTCTGAAATTAGACGACCTTTCATACTGTCAGGACTAGACATTAAGGATGCTTGTTTCTAGACTATTCATATTTACAGATTGTTCGCCAGGATCACTTTGAAGCCTGGTCTTTTGCTTTGGAATTTAAAATGCACTTTTCAATATCCTTCATGTTTTTTGTTGTTTTTGTAAATTGACTAGTAATTAATAATGCAAACTAAATTAGTTTGCTCTTCTTTCTCTGATATAGGGATGTTAAGATATACAGTAAACTAATGGATAAATATAATTACCACTCTCTCAGGCCAAACAATCTTGTACTGTTACATTATTAATATTAATTATTTTATGCTGATTTACATGTTTTACAACCAAATTCATTTCCTTTTTTTTCATTATCTGGAGTAATGGGTGATTAATTTGACCCCAATTTCACAGAGGAAATCAGTGAAAATACTGTAGGTCTTAAAATGAGTTTGGATAGTGACCATGAAAGATTATGAATGTGAATTCCTCTGTGCAATAATTCAATTTTAAGCAATTTTGTTTTCTCAAAAATATTCAGTTTCTGAATCTTACCCAAATATCACGGCACAACCCTCATTGAAAGCTTTGTTGAGAGTCAGTACACAGACTTTGATGTGATCTAATTTTGTCATTGTGATTCTGATTGGATATTACAGATCATCTGTAGGTACAGTATTCTGTTACAATGTAGTGAGTTACATATGACAGGGTTAGAGATGCATGCCCAATGTTCAATGTCTATTGACGTCAGAGCTGGGCGATAATTCGATAACGATAATTACTGCGATATAATTTTCCTCGATATAATTTTAACAAAAGTTCGATAAATGTTCGATATATATGTTTATGCTTTGCGCATGCGCACAAAATACTGCGCGAGGGCAGGTGCGTGTTGCAGACCGGGCAGCTAACAGATTTGTTTAATGTTTCTGCTGTTTGGAAAGTGTTTGTTGTGCTCTTAAAATAAAGAGTTGTATAATTTACCAATTAACTGTCTGGTTTCTTCAACTTTCACTCGGGAGAAAAAATCTGCCTTTAAACTTGAAAGAATTAATGATTTGACATTTATCGCGATAATTATCGATATCGACTGATACGAAAATTTTTATCGTGATAATGTTTTTGGCCATATCGCCCAGCCCTAACGTCAATCTGAATAATTATACTTTACTTTGGGAATATTCCACTATCCTGGAAGGTGATACTGTACAGGAATGACACCATTAGGAATGAATGAGTCTTGGAGACCATGTTGAAGATGTTCACTGTTGTGTAAAATCCCTGGAGAAATTTATTTTTGATGTTAGTTGCTTCAAAAAAAAAAAGGAAAGTGTGCAACAAGAAAAAGAAGAAGGATTAAACAGTTATGCCGAGATTCAAGGAGCTGAAATGAGAAGACAGGGCAGGAGGTGAGTTCTTTCAAATGAACAGGTAATGAGAATCAAAGCTGCAGGAAGTGGCAATCGGTTAAAAAAATGCTTGAGGTAAACGAGGGAGTTGGGTCAGTTGGCATTTTGAAACTTCATTACTACAGTCAGAATCCACATGACAGCTGTGCCAGGTATGCTTAAAAATAAACCATTAATGCTAGTACTTGGGTAACATTTCAGGTGCACAAAAGCCCATGGTGATGCTAATATTGTAGGTATGCAGCAGGCGAAATTAATTGTTCCCATGGGATTCTGTTTCAAATTAGGAAGAGAGACTTTTCACAGTGTCAGCTTCATTTTCTGAGACTTTTGCTGAACAATGAAACTTTTTCCATTTTTTAAAATGAAATTGCCAAAGTTCAAATTTAGCAAAATATTTAATCAGCGTGGGGAAAAAGAGATACAGGGGTTAGATTTCTCATCTAAACATTCTAATTTTAGACTGAAAATGAGGTCATAAATGTTGGTACTTCAGTAACAACCCCAAAACTCCTTTAAGCATTTATTGTTCTTAAGTACAGTTATTTTTAATGAAAAATTAACATGCAATCAAAAAGCAGCAGAAACTTCAGTTTACTCTAACAGTCCGGATCCAATTGGAAGTCTGATCTGCTCCGGGTTTTACTTTAAGAGTACAGATCCAATTGGAAGAGTGATCCAGTCCGGGTTTTCCTCTAACAGTCTGGATCCAATTGGAAGTCTGATCTGGTCCGGGTTTTCCTCTAACACTCCAGATCCAGTTGGAAGTCTGATCCGGTCCGGGTTTTACTCTAACAGTCCGGATCCAACTAGAAGACTGATCCAGTCCAGGTTTTCCTCTAGCAGTCCGGATCCAGTTGGAAGACTGATCCGGTCCGGGTTTTACTTTTAACAATCCGGATCCAGTTGGAAGGCTGATCCGGTCCGGGTCTTCCTGTAACAGTCCGGATCCAGTTGGAAGACTGATCCGGTCCGGGTTTTACTTTTAAAAATCCGGATCCAGTTGGAAGACTGATCCGGTCCGGGTTTTCCTCTAACACTCCAGATCCAGTTGGAAGTCTGATCCGGTCCGGGTTTTACTCTTCACAATCCGGATCCAATTGGAGGACTGATCCGGTCTGGGTTTTCCTCTAGCAGTCCGGATCCCGTTGGAAGACTGATCCGGTCCGGGTTTTCCTCTAACACTCCGGATCCAGTTGGAAGTCTGATCCGGTCCGGGTTTTACTTTTAACAATCCAGATCCAGTTGGAAGACTGATCCGGTCCGGGTTTTACTTTTAACAATCCGGATCCAGTTGGAAGACTGATCCGGTCCAGGTTTTACTTGAGCAGTCCGGATCCAGTTGAAAGACTGATCCGGTCCCATTTTACTTTAACAGTCCAGATCCCATGGAAATCTGATCCAGCAAAAAGACTTTATTAGATAGCCCGTAATGACATTAATGACAAGAACAGAAAACATATGACATACTGTATGTACATATAAAAACTAAAATAATAATTTAGTTTAGATAATTACTGACTCCTGCTTTAACTGTCTGTATCTTGGCTGTGGAATATTCCAGAAATAAAATGTCCAAAAACAAAAAAGTCTTCTGATGCCAGGGGAGCGTATGGGAGACCATAAAACACAATGCTGCACTAGTACCTGTTAACCATATCCTTAATTTTGCCAAATACTTTCAAAGATGAATCATTGTTCCATGAATGGAACTATAGTGAGGAGTGGATCTCACTAGCTCTAGAATTTCAGAAAAAGAGGAACATACTTCCTTCCAAAACAAAAAGGATGCAATAACATGATGTAAAATTTGGGACATCAGATAGAAGGATTAGAATATCTCTGAGTTTTACGCTAACAGTCCAGACCCAATTGGAAGTAAGATCCAGCCCGGGTTTTACTTTTAACAATCTGGATCCAGTTGGAAGACTGATCCGGTCCGGGTTTTACTTTAGCAGTCCGGATCCAGTTGGAAGACTGATCCGGTCCAGGTTTTACTTTTAACAATCCGGATCCAGTTGGCAGACTGATCCGGTCCAGGTTTTACTTTTAACAATCCAGATCCAGTTGGAAGATTGATCCGGTCCGGGTTTTCCACTAACAATCCAGATCCAGTTGGAAAACTAATCCGGTCCGGGTTTTCCTCTAGCAGTCCGGATCCAGTTGGAAGACTGATCCGGTCCGGGTTTTACTTTTAACAATCCGGATCCAGTTGGAAGACTGATCCAGTCCGGGTTTTCCTCTGGCAGTCCGGATCCAGTTGGAAGACTGATCCGGTCCAGGTTTTACTTTTAACAATCCGGATCCAGTTGGCAGACTGATCCGGTCCAGGTTTTACTTTTAACAATCCAGATCCAGTTGGAAGATTGATCCGGTCCGGGTTTTCCACTAACAATCCAGATCCAGTTGGAAAACTAATCCGGTCCGGGTTTTCCTCTAGCAGTCCGGATCCAGTTGGAAGACTGATCCGGTCCGGGTTTTACTTTTAACAATCCGGATCCAGTTGGAAGACTGATCCAGTCCGGGTTTTCCTCTGGCAGTCCGGATCCAGTTGGAAGACTAATCCGGTCCGGGTTTTACTTTTAACAATCCAGATCCAGTTGGAAAACTGATCCGGTCCGGGTTTTACTTTTAACAATCCGGATCCAGTTGGCAGACTGATCCGGTCCAGGTTTTACTTTTAACAATCCAGATCCAGTTGGAAGGTTGATCCGGTCCGGGTTTTCCACTAACAATCCAGATCCAGTTGGAAAACTAATCCGGTCCGGGTTTTCCTCTAGCAGTCCGGATCCAGTTGGAAGACTGATCCGGTCCGGGTTTTACTTTTAACAATCCGGATCCAGTTGGAAGACTGATCCAGTCCGGGTTTTCCTCTGGCAGTCCGGATCCAGTTGGAAGACTAATCCGGTCCGGGTTTTACTTTTAACAATCCGGATCCAGTTGGAAGACTGATCTGGTCCGGGTTTTACTTTTAACAATCCGGATCCAGTTGGAAGACTGATCCGGTCCGGGTTTTCCTCTAGCAGTCCGGATCCAGTTGGAAGACTGATCCAGTCCGGGTTTTACTTTTAACAATCCGGATCAAGTTGGAAGACTGATCCGGTCCGGGTTTTACTTGAGCAGTCCGGATCCAGTTGAAAGACTGATCTGGTCCCATTTTACTTTAACAGTCCAGATCCCATGGAAATCTGATCCAGAAAAAAGACTTTATTAGATAGCCCGTAATGACATTAATGATAAGAACAGAAAACATATGACATACTGTATGTACATATAAAAACTAAAATAATGATTTAGTTTAATTACTGACTCCTGCTTTAACTGTCTGTATCTTGGCTGTGGAATGCTCCAGAAATAAAATGTCCAAAAACCAAAAAGTCTTCTGATGCCAGGGGAGCGTATGGGAGACCATAAAACACAATGCTGCACTAGTACCTGAAAACAAAAAGGATGCAATAACATGATGTAAAATTTGGGACATCAGATAGAAGGATTAGAAAATCTCTTGAGTTTTCCTCTAACTTCCAATTGGAAGTCTCATCTAACAAAAATACTTTATCAGGTATCCCATAATTACATTAAATAAAGATCTCCTCCTTAAGCAAGTTGGAGGTCTGCATATGTACTTATTTTTTATTTTTGCTTTCAGTAAGTGTAGATTAACAGCATAGACAAGGAATTTTTTACTCACTCATAGAAAGTAGAGCTTCCGCTGATAATATCTCTGTGGTTTAGAGAATCCACTTAAGGGAAAATTAGGAGAAAATTAAATTTTTTACAATATAACATTTATATACAAAAATATAATGGCAACCACATTAAAAAATGGTATGTGAACACACCAGTAATATTGTTGCTTTTTTTTTTAATTGTTCAAGCACTCAATCTGTGCGCCTCTTCCATAAGAGTACTTGCTAATTCATTTAGAAACCTGTAAAGCTGAATCAAAACTGTTTGTACTACAGATATGAAGCATTTAACAATTTACTGCTAAGACAAAGCCATCAGCTGGCCTATTCTGAGACATGAGGAGGAAAAAAATAATTAGAAATGAATTCCTTTTCTCAAAGTCTCATCCTGCTAATTTGTATCAAGAGTCAGTGAGATTGAAGGAGATGAAAGTAACTCCCTGGTTTAGAGCTCACAGCAGGGGAAACCATCACCTGTCACTGAAACATTAATGTGTTGGTCTCTGTGTTTGATTCAGTGACATCACTGCCTATGTCACTTTAGCTTTGATGCCCCAGAGCTGTGCTTTTTGTTCTCTCTTCTCTCCTCCTTATTTACCTGAATAAAACAAGGTTCAAACAGCAGCATACCTTAAACAGCCTTGGAAATTCAATGTCAGCTGCTGGATTAGCAGGTGGATGTTTTAAAAACAAACGTCGCATGTTTAAAGAGACCAGTTACAGGACTATAGGTTCTGGCTCTGAAATAGTTTTTTTTTTCAGAACATAGGTAAATGGTATTTTAAGCAGTTATAGCAGAATATTGATGAATCTATTGACTAATAAGATTCTATGAAACTTTTATTTTAAAAAATGTATCATGCTAGACTGTTTTTTTAAGGCAAAATCCTCTTATTGAGGACAGTAGGGGGCGCTCACTCTGCAGCCTGTGTGGATTCTAATGACCCGGTACAGTGACAGGAACACTATACTGTAAAAAGGTGCCATCCTTCGGATGTGACGTAAAACAGAGGTCCCAACTCTCTGTGGTCATTAAAAATCCCAGAGCATTTCTCAAAAAGAGTAGGGGTGTTAACACTGACACAGGGGTGATGACTCTTAATCATTTTCATTTCAATTCAAGAAGCTTTATTGGCATGACCAATAGATTTGTGTTGCCAAAGCATATACAATCAATACAACATCTACAGACATTTAAAATACAAACACAGTACAGTATATGAGGTTTACCTACAACATACATCATATAGACCATTATTGAGAGACAGGCTTACTGTTCCTCAGGCTGTGACAGGAGCTTCTATACTGGACTGCCAGTTCCCTCCTCGCTCTCCCAGTAGGATTGGAAGCTGTTGTGATTCTGGCAGGTATGGGAATTCTGTGATTAGATTTGTTAATCTGAGGAAGAATGCTTGTCTAACCCTAATCCTAACCCTCACCCCAGAATATTTGTCATATTGCAGTAGAAAGTGAATCTCTGTCTCTATGTCTCCTCACTGGCAGTGGGAACACAGCCTGTCCCTCTCTGGGCAGCCAGGTCTGCCTGTGTTGCCCAGTTTCTATGGCCAGATTGTGGTCACTGAGCCTGTACTTCATCAGGGTCTTTCTGCTGGTTTCTTTTTGCTGTTTCCTTACCTTGGTCAAATATTCAACTATAATGTATTGTCTGTTTCGGATTCTGTAGCATTCCAGTCATGTTGTGTTTGTGTGTGTACAGTATGTCCCAATGTGTGAGATGTTGTTTTTGATCTGTGCTGTGATGTGGTTGTTTCTGATTTTGAGTGTTCTAGCTGTGCTGTCCTGAGGCTAGCTGATGTCATTGTGGCTCAGGCAAGTGAGTTTTAGGACCATCTGGCTCTTTGGCCCAGAATTCAATTAACCAACGTAAACCAGACAATTCCTTTGATCAGTGTGTCTCAGACTCAAGTTAACACTTCAGTTTCTTGCTTTGGAGCTCCTGAGAACTACAAATGTTGATACTAGCTAGATGTTTGACCATTGTCTGTAGATTCTTGAGATACCCGAGTAGCCACTTCCAATAACTGTAACAATACACTTTATTTCTTTCTCTGTCTGTACTGTATTATACCAATAAATGGATTCACCTTTCTCCCCTCACACTGAGCATTGTGCATGAAATTAAAAAAAACTTAAGTACCACATTTAATTTAATCTTTAAGGAAACTTCTCAGCGGAGCAATAACATTAATCGAGTCAATGAATTCAATATATTGTTTTCTTGATTCTTTCCAGCATATTCTGAAGAAACCAGTGGGAAGCAATGGCATACTTGAATATATTATTGCTTTTCTTTCTTTTCAAAATTGTATTCAGAGAGTTTGCAGATGATATAGTATATTTTTTCTTTACTTCTGTCCAGAAACCATTCTGGTGTTTTATTAGACATTTACTGTACCTATCCTGATTTCAAAGTGATTTTTGATAAGTACCGTATAAAGAACAACTATGAAAATGTGTTATTTTTAATTTTGTTACATAGGAAATTATAATGATTTTCAATACAAATGAAACTATATTTTAACTTCAGCTTCATTTTATTGAACAAAGTATTTTTACCAGCTGTTAAACTGTACAATTTCCTTCATTTTAGACACAGTACAATACAAGTGTGTTGCATTATTCAATAAATGACTTTGCCCCAAAATAAACCTTTTGCTTTATTTGGCCTGCAAAAGAAAAATGCCGAACCTAAATGATTTGAGATTAAAAGTACTGCATTAAAAGCAATTTCTGCCACTGAAGTGAAACTGCTTTATCCTTAGCTGTTAACTGTTATCTGTGTAGATGTCCACACAAAACGTGGAAAACTCTGCCATTATATGTTTCATTCTCAACATTTATTTGTGAATATTAGTTTAAAGTGATGCTCCTAACTTTTCAAACTAACAAGTTAGCTCCATAAAAGTAAATCTATAGCATAAAATTATGAAATATAAAGAATGACTTTTTTAAAAAGTGAGTGCATACTGTAGCATAATTTAGATTTTAGTATTTTAGACATACAGTAATATGAAGCATTTTTTACTACTTAAGTATTTTCTCTCTCCAATAATCGACTTTTTTACCTATTTTTCTACAAGAATACTTCATTTGAGTCAAGCAGGAATAATTATTTGTATTCATAAAGTCTTTATTAAAAATAGGTGACTCACTTCATCCACTGCAGAGCTGCAGTGGCCTTTTTGACGGGATGTGCCTTGATAAAGTGGAGAAATTGTTGTTTAGTTGTTTAGAAATTAATTTAACAGGTCACAGTGGAAAATCCTTCACAAGAATACAACACAAGCACTGGGGTAATGTCCATTTCTTAAAAAGACTTAAGAAATGCTGGAAACCTAATCTGCACAGGTTGTAAGGACCTTTGCTAAATCACTTATTACAATGATGGTATCACTTCAAGATAAGTATCTCCTGTCACCATGCTGGGACACAGTTGTGGAATATCTAATCCAGAGGGAAGAGGTCCACCACTAATCCATTACTTTATTACGTAGACACTGCTTTGTACAGTGTATTATACTGTGTATATATATATATCCCATGAATGCTGAGAGGCTGAACAAGTGGTATAAAGCCTAGCAAATGCTGCAGAATATAGTTATTGTTTTTGAAATGGTGCTGACCTCTTAAAAATGTTCAGTGGCTCGAAATAATTGTGTACACCAGCTGCAGAATTGTGAGTCACGGTGTAGAAGTTCGAACAAGAATATTGAAACTCTTTGCCACGGGCAAACATAATGATTGGCTGGTTGGTTGATTGATTATTGTGGGATATCTAAACTGAATACAATGGTTAATACAGTATGCATGTGGTCTTCTGTTGACAAACATCTGATGAAAATCTATCAGAAAACCACATGTATGCAATTATGGGTCTATAAATAAAACAAATTGGCAAATATAAGACGTTTTTAGTCTTAGCTGATTTTTTTTTTGCAGGTCTTCATGTTTGAAAACAACATCTATTACCAGGCAACTATGGAGAGTCGTGCGATACGTCTGGTCTCTTCTGGAAAAGAAGGAGTTATTTTTAATGGCCTCAGTGACTGGCTGTATGAAGGTAAGACACATAGATTTTTATGTTTTCTGGACAAATCTACAGAATAACAGTTTAAATATATTAAATTGCTGTGCAATTAAACATTGCTAGTAACATAAAGAAGAGCATTTGCTTTACGTACGTTTTTACTTAATACGGTCATCTCAAAATGGTTTCTGCAATGAACAGGGATTTTTCAAAGTAATGAAGTTAAGTTTAAAGTGCCTTACCTTTCTTGTTGATCTTCAGTGTTGAACCTGTGGTTTTTAAATACTATTTAATTTTGGGTGTTCTTGGGCGTTTAATTGTATCTAGTCTATCCTATAACTTTTCTGCAAGGACCACAACTTTTCCCAATTCTATCAATAATTTACTGTACATTGAGGTGTAATTAGCAAACTACAGAATTTCAGATCATTAAGGTAAACATTACAAATACAGTTCTCACACCAATTTCCCTATTAAGCAGATTTATAAAGGTTATATAATAAAACAACCCACTGCTCAGGGAATATCGAGTGTGGTCACGTGATTTTATTTCTGGCACAGAACAATTTCAGAGTAAAAGAATGTGTAATAACTTAAGAGACACAACATCCGTTTATTTATAGAACCAGAGGACACGAAGAATGGAAAACATTGAAAGTGTTTTGAAAAAGACACTTATAAAATAGATTTACCTGTAAGAATGTATGTTTGCACATTACTTTACTCCTCAAAGACAAAATCCTGTATAATAATAGGATATGTAGTGTAGTTGAAAGTGTAAAATTTACCTAGAGACCTTTTTAAAAATATATAATGAATGCTAATATGTCATTTAAAATGTTATGCATAGTTTTGGTCACCACATTACAACAAATATACACCATAAACAAATAGTGTTTGGAAACCATTTCAATAGTGATCTAGTGCATAATTAAATGCCTTTAGATATAATGAGCTTGAAACACTTTAGTCTTGAACAGAGAAGAAATTCGGACAGGAATCAAAACTCTCAAAACTGTTAATTATGAAGGATCAACAGCGAAATGCATACCAAACAGCAGACGTAGAAATGAAGGCAAGTGCATCTCACACGGCACAAGAGGTATCTCTTGATACAAAATGAAATGGAAGACTAGAAAAGGCTAATACCTTTCTGAAGTTACCCTGGATTCCACCAAGAAGCACTAAATGGGCTACGTCCACAGATCACTTTCCTGTTAGCTACAAAATGAGCTAAATAAGCAAAATGGCCATCTTTCATTTGCAGCATTATAGATGGTACAGTAGTCTGCTAATGGCTGAGTGAGCTGCATTCTTGTTTGAAATCTGAGGGAAAATATAAAATGTCCATTGGGATTTCTTTCTGAAGAGGTCAATGGCGTTTCTACAAAACAAATCAATTCAGAAGAACAACAGATACAGCAACAGCATGAATGTTTCTTTTCTCCTGGTTCCTGTGGTTCTGTTTTCATTTGTAGATCTTAAAATCCTAAGCAGCAAAGAGCATTTAACATCTGTTAAAGTTTTTTTTTTTTCCCTGTGCTTTTGCTTTTTGTTGGTCATGTCCTGGGTATTAGTCACTTCTGTTGTTTAATTAATGAGCATTTCTTAATTACTGGCACTGGTTCTCAGAGGGGATTTAAAAGGAGGGACTTTTGCCAATGCTAATGTTTCTTTTTACCTTTAAATTTTAATCAGAAGAGGCATCCTGTTGTCTGACCTTTGCAGAGCTCTTATAAGAGAGGGGACGTTTTGCCTTAATTTATTGGAACAGACAACTTTTTTAAAAAAACAGGGTCAATTTTACTGATTCTGTCAGATCTAAATTGTGATGTCGGTGACGAAGGATCTATTAATTTTAACAAAGTACAGTATATATTGGCATTAGAATATAATGTGTATATATATAATGTATAAATAGGCTGCTATTGGCAATTTGTTGCTATTGGATCCTGGAGATGTTTCAGGCCACAAACTTTTGAAACATTTCTCCCCAGTACAGAAAGATTTCCTATTTTAAAAAAAAAACAAAATAAATGTTTGTTTTCTTTGATGAAACCTCTGTTGAAATTGTTTGAGTGGAAGAATTAAAACAAGATGGGTCAAATGACTTACTGTAATGTTGAAGAATAGTGTACCTCTACTGAGCCTTGTGTAGGTTGTAACATTTATGCCCTCAAATTACCTATATTTTAATTAATTGCCACAATACCTTTCATACTTTAAATGACAGTAAGAAACCCACAGACTTCCTCTAGTCCTCAACCATCACTCCCATCAAGAGAAAAGTACAGAACATTGTGGAGAGTAACGTCACACCTCTGCAGAGAGACCCAGCTGTAACATGTATTTTAATTAAAAACGCCACCTCTAATTTCACACAGAAGGGAAAAGAACTTAGAAAAACATCTGGCCCACAGTGAGATCTGTTTTTCTGAGAAGAGTTTGGCAGGAATGTGTCCATGCAATAGGTCCAGATGTATCACCTACAGTACAAAATAACCAATCCCTGTTCTGAATCCCTAAATTATCAGTCATTGCTCACCAAACCTCTATGTGCACATGTAAAGGAGCGTACTGCTTTACATGTAAACAATGCAACCAATCCAACTATACATAGGATAAACTAAAGGAGGTAATAGCAGTCTGCTATGCCTACTTATACATACAGTTAATGAAGCTTTCAAGTTAAGGCCCCAACATTTACAGTTTCTCGACACTTCAAAAGCGATTGAGCACACAGTCGATGACATCGCCATTGGTAGACTCACAGAGTGAGTCAGGGCTATGGACCAAATGTTTCCCCCAGACAGAAGGAATGAGAAATGATCTTCAAGCTGGGGACTTTGGAAGCTTCTGAAATGAACAGTCTACTCTGACATCATCACAACATCAAGCACAGAAGATCTGCTAACAACATGTTTACTGCACAGCAGTTCCATTTCCTTCTAATCAGCTGAATAAATATTTCTGTCCAGAACACTGAAACAAATGATTGTTTGTTCATTGGAACACAAAAGCCTTCTCTTCCATAAGTAGACAAGCTTATTGCTTATGTGTTGATTATTGGAGAATACCCCAAGTAATATTTAAGACGCAAATTCCCACTCCAATCTGTTTAAAAATCTGAATTCATTTACTGAATGTCTGTAATTATGGAGGACATTTTCTGGCATAATTTATTAAGTTCTGAAAAAGAAGTATCACTGGCAAAATATTTAACCCATTATCTTAACATAAAATGTATTATGATGAATGTAAGGTAAAACAGGGCACACTAATAATACTGACAGCTGGTGGGGAAAATAATTCTAATGTTAAATTAAAGAAAATGCTATTGCTAGTTTGGATTTTTGCTGTTTTTAATAGTAATTTCACTAGAACAAGTTGTTAAACCTAATAAAACTGGATGAAGGAAACTATTTTACAGTGCATGTGTTTTAACAAGTTAACAGTACAAGTTCTTGAATTGTTGAGATTAAAATTTCCTAAAGCCCAATGAAAATATATATATATAAAATATGTTTTACCTTTTCACCTCTATGCTCAGTGCATTTGCATGCTTTTCAGTATTCATGATCTTAGTTTGACATAAATATGTATTGTAAATGGCTGGAAAGAATGACTGTAACTGTTTTGAGTGGTGTAACAGATCAGTTGGACTTTCAAGATTTTCAATTTAATTTCTAAACCCAAGTCAACATATGGAAAAAATGGGTGAGTGCTACAGTAGAGTAGGTAATGTGGGATCCTTTTTAATGGAATCAAGTTGATGCTTTGCACTTGCTGCCTCATTGCATTTTTGTTTGCTGAGATATCTATCATGTGATATGTGAACTGTTTATGACTTTCTATTTGTTTTGTATACTAGTGGAAAAATACAGCATCCTTAAAAAATGAGTATGTATTCCAAGTATATGAAGTTTTCTTTGCACAATCTCTAAGCCTCCTATAATCAAATTACCTGTAATTATTTTTTTATGCAGAAACTGATAACATCACTATATATTTAGATATTTCACTTATATTTTGCAGAGAATTTGAAATAACAGTTTGTGAATGTGGGGATGCGGGGTAACGTTACATACTGCAATTTCTTTTCTGGATTTGAAAACAGGAAAATGCAAATACAGTAGAAGTTCCCAAGAGAGGTCATTATGCCCATTTTTTGATTATGTTAGATGTTGGTATGGTAATGTATTGTTTCTGCTTCAATATTTCCATGTGGTTGTGGTGGACAGTCTACATAATTACATCAGAGAGGTTCTGCCTTTTGTATAATCTTGTTTTTATGGGGTCAGACACAAACTAATTAGGATTTATCCTTCATTTATACACATACTCTATAAGCCTTTGTGCTAGCAAGAATAAAGGTCAAATGAGAGTTATTGGTTTAGAAACAGACTGCCTAAAGAACAATAAAACTAAGGTGAAATATGACCTAAGGCCACTTCTGGCTTGTTTCATTGTTGCCAAGTGAACTGTTTAAAGGTGGCATTTTCCAGAAGACTTTTAATTTTATGTAACAGATTCTAGATTACTCTAAATATTTTCTTTCCTAAGACCTTAAAATAAAGTTGCATTTACTCAACCTGAAAATCCCCCTGAGAGAGAAATAATTTTCTATACCAAACACTGTGTTAAAATGATTCGTCTTATAAAATTAAGCAATGGACCACATATTAACACGAATGTCTCATTTGGTTTGCCCAAGGTAATTAGATTTAAGTAATTTACTTTATCTGTTATTTAGTTCACTGTTTCAAACTGCAAATAATATACATTTGAAAATTGGTGAGAACAGACAAATAAAATGTAATGCCAGTAAATGTACAGTAAGTGCATTTTTGGAAGTGAGAATCATGCAAAATCTAAACTATAAAGAGTGGAAATAATTCCAGCCATTTTCCCTGCTATCAGTGCTGCTGTTATCCTTAGTCCCATTTCCTTCCCTCTTGCATAACACAGATTGCCTTTCTATTCCTTAAACAAGTTCCTCAAAACTCTTCATATGTTACTGTACATAGATATCCAGCGCTGTACTGTATATTATAGCATATAATAGCACTAATTTTAATCCTGAATAGAATGTTCTTATGTTGTATTATACTGGAAGCAAAATGTTTGCTTTTAAAGTGTAAATGTTTCTGGGAGGCAGAATGTTAAAAGAGCACCAGAGGATTAAGAGGATTTTATCTTGATTTAAAACATAAGCTTGCAGTTAGTTCACCAATGGTATCAATCCACAGAGGAGAGGGCTGAGAGGTTAAAGTAAAGAACTGAGGGTTCTGCATGGACCTGGCAGCACTAAACTCAATATGCCTGCCAGCTTAATTATGCGTTATGTTTTGTCGCTAAAGCTTGCAGGTAGGATACGGACATGAAGCTGAGTAAGCTGAGTTGGCATGAAGCTGCTTAATTTGTCATCTGATGGCCAATACCAGGGCTACAAGGAGCATTTTGTTTTTCCTGCTTTTTACTATCATTACATTTCATTTGCATATTCTACTGGTTAACCAGTATTTTTGTTATAATTTTCATCCTATTGTATTTAGCATTGGGAAAGATAGTGAAAGAATGTTGTACATTTTATAAAAGCTACCAAACTGCTTATCTTTTCATTTCCAAACTGCTTATAATCCTGGCAAATGGAAACATACCAGGGGGCATCTATAGGTCAGTGGAAAAGTACAGCTCATGTCTTAAATATAGTAAAAAGGGAAGTCGAATGTCTTGTTTTGCGTATGTAAGCAATAACGAAAGTCTTAATTAGGAGTTGTTTTCCGCTATCCAAGCTTGACTAAAAAACTGATAGTTCGTTTTAGGGATTAGGTCATCTACTGTATGTTCAAGGTAGGAAGTTTGTTTGTTACTGTGTATAAAAAGCGCCGAGCAACATCTTTCGGAGAGACGGGCTTTGGTAAGCTACTCTCCCGCTTGCAAGCGTAATAAACAGCTCTTCTTTCACCCACATCCGAATTCTGTTATTTTAATGTTCCTTCAGTAGTAAAACACCTTAAACTCAATCTTGAAACTCTATCCTTTGTAACATGCTTACTTTTGGTTTTCAGAGGTCTGGACACAGTTCCTGCTATCATAGGCGTTTTGGGTAATATAAAAAGAACTTAATGCATTTTGTATACCCCCGTGTTTAATTAAATTCGACAATCACATGGAAAAAAAAAACATCTTTAAAGCAAGCAAAATCTACTCTAGCAAGCTTATTGGAAAGAGTTTACAAGGTCACCGGCATCAACTGGAGCAATAAAAAAGAATAAGCTGCATGCTCCATTGCACTCACAAAATTAGCATATTCATTCCATATCATGGAAACAAACTAAAATGATTTGTCCACCCCTAAAATTAATTTTCATATAAATTTCACAAGCACATGGCTTTAAGCTGATGTATTTCTAAAATGTATTTGTTATACACCCTGTATTAATGCACAATATGAGTGACTTTTCTTTTGGTGTATGGTGTGATAGAGTATAAATTTCTTTACGAGGCTAACATTAAACCTTAAACTGTTTACAAGTAAACATATGATGAGTAAAAGACACTTACAATAACATAATGGTAACTGTGGAAAGTCTAATGAAATAGTCTGACTGAATAGAAATAGCTATAAAATATATTGTGTATGTGGAGTTTAATGCATATTTATGCATCAATTTCAGTTAACAATAAAGAATGCCATGGGAATTTTAAAGTCTGAATTACAGTGAAGACCAAAAACACACAGATATAAACAGCTTAATGAACAGTTTAGACAATTGTCAAAAGATTAATGAAACATTAAAGGTGCATAATGAAGGTGAATAAGGTCAACTATGTTGTGATATGTGAATTTTACATTTGATGAAACTTTTTTTATTTTATTCAGGGTGAGTGAGGTAAGGTCTGTCCTCCTGGGGAGCCATTACCTGGATCAGTGCTGTCATTTGGCCTGATAAAAACTTAATGTCGTCATCCTCCTGTCAACCTGCAGAAAAGCAATGTCATGTGAGCACCCTCCGGGAGGCATGCTGCAGTTTCAGTATTGCAAATGTAGTCGTACAATGCCTTTGCCTTTTTCTGACAGATACAGAGATCCATGTGTTGTTACTGTCTCCTTCTATTCCCCTTGGTTTTGCTGTGATCAAAAACCATGTGATGCAACTGCTGTAGTCAAAAGGGTTATCCCCAAGGCTTTAAAATCAATTCCCTTCCAGAGCTGTCACCTTCATTGCCATCCATATTCAGATACATTTTATCTGGTTTTACAACTCTGAAAAATAACACAGACCAAGCCCTCTCAGCTGAGGTTTGTCCTACTCTGCTGCTGTAGACAGCAGCTTCTGTACAAATCAGGTCCACACCTTCAACGTTTGTGGTCTCAGTTTGCCAGGACAGAAAGATGGATCCCTCTGAAGAGCACTGTCCAACTGCTGTTAGACATGTCTTGCTGAAGTACTGTAGACAAGGAGGCTGGAGAACTATCTATAAAACTGATAAACATGCAGCACGTTGACCTTCAATTTTAATAGCGATAATACAGTAGGTGCATGGAAATGAAATTGAAGCTAAACTCATGTGAGATGGCTACCTCTTCATTGTTATTTGTAATATAAGGTTTTCTTGTTGCCAAAATAAAAAAAAAACTCAACCAGTCATTACAAAGTGCAAGAGAAATCCGGGTCAGTTGATCTCCTATAAACAGAAAGACTTTAGAAACAATCTGTATACAGTACATATCAATAATGATGCTGTGGTTGTACAATAATTGAGTTGGTTTCATTTCTATACACACTTCAGAAGCACATGCTATTTTAACTTTCAGATTGATATATTATTCCTCTTTATTATTCTGAGAATACCTTTGTCTACTATTGCAAAGCGCTTTTTTAATGTATTATGGTTGCACGCTGTTCTACAGTAGTATGATTATAAGTTGCATCGTGTCAGAATTTGTTAACAGATTGTATTTTTTGCCATCATGAAAGAACAAAAACCAAGCTGTTGTGGTACATCCAGAAAAAAGCCTCTCAAGCTGTAGTGGTGATATCAAGCTACAAAGCCAGCATCAAAGATTTCTGTTGCCACCTTGTGGATATATTCATTTTTAGCCAGACAGAAAACAGATATTTCTGACAAAATAAAATCCCTGTGCAGCTGGCTGTCATATTGCACTTGATTATAGTTTACTTTGTTTGGTTAATGTACATCATAAACTATTCAATGTTGTGGATAGCTTACATGTCTCAGTTGTATTGTTTCTCATAATCAATGTCTCAGCATAAAAATGAATAATTTATAATACCTAAGCCCAGAAGGAGAAAATGAGAAAAAAAATCGCAGTACCCTTTCTGACAAAGTGCTGGTATAATTAATAGTAAACGACATGATGGAGTGAAGTAGATTACAAGATGTAGAACAAGAAGAGTACAGCTAGTAATTTAATGCATGCTTCTATGAGCCATACACTAGCAAATTTACTTCTAAAAATATGTCGGTAAATATTTTCGGTATTGTGTCCCTTTTTATACAATGCAATACTATCCTGGAGTTTTGAGGAAAAAAACAGCGCAACAAGACTATGATCAAAAAGTCATATTCTTCAGCACCACGTTTTTGAGCAATGCACTCTTACTTATAGTTAGAAACAGTCTATAGTCGGTTTATTGCTAAGAATCCAGACTTTTGTATAACTGTACAAGATGTAGATCTGTCACACTATGGTTTATTATAAATCTACCTGTAGGCTTTATTTAGCACTTTGCTCTATATGCCCTCAGCAGCGTACTGCACATAAAGCAGACATTTATTTGAATATGGAGAAATACTGTGGTTACCTGGTTTCACATAAAGCATGCCAGGAAGGATTAAGTTCAATTCCCAGAACGGGTACTGCACAACTGTTAAACCTTGATTAATCTTGCTGTAGCCAGTAGATTAAGACTGTAAGATTAGATGTAGAGTAATGCTTTTCTAATGATGTTTAAATCATTTTTTAAATGAATTGATACACTGCACTTTCTTCTATTAGGGATGAACATGTTTATGGAAAGGAAATATTTGTTTGTTCTTAGGTTGAACTAAGATTGCAGACGTACTGTAGTTATGGGATTCTGTTTTTTTATAATCAGTTTCTGATTCTTTCCTCTAAGCTTTAGGATATTATACAATGAATTCCCTTGTTTTCTTGTAAAGATTCACAAGTCTGTGCTCATTTTGCCTTAGTCAGATTGAACAAAGCTAATGAAGAGGTATTTATCAGGCATAAAATATCCCTATAAATACACTATCTCTGAGCTCTTCATTTAAAATGCTCCTGACAACCCAGCTAGCTCTCATATTGCTGGATGCTGGCCTGCTCTTTAGTGTGAGATGCAGAACGAGAGCCCAGAGCATGTAATATTTATGCAACTAGATTATGCTGCTGCCTTAAGGTATGTCTGGCCCCTTTTTTGGCATTGAAATAAATGAGATTAAAGCATATGTGATGGTTCCTGGTTCAGAATCCAAGTGGTCTACATGTGTCATATGAAAAATAACTCTTTCAATAGTCATTTTTTGCAGTGCACAGATGCACAGTGCGTATGAAGAACACACCGGCTGTTTTTTTAAAATTGCCTTGAAGTATATGATTTAAAAAGACTGGGGATTTTTTTTTTTCCAAGGGCAAATTATGAAAACACTTGTAAGGTGAGAACTTAATGATGAATTCATGAAACTGAATTAGTCTTTTGCAGCACATGTTGTAACTGTGAGGTTCATTATGTTTAAATCAGACTTATTGTTTGAATCTATTTTGAATTATTTCTGTTTCATGTGACATAGTGAATATAGTTTACAATTCCTTGTTATTGGAAATGTTTTTTCTCATTTATTTTTACCTGTCACACCTAATTTCCATTTTTTTATATATCCAAATAAAATAATGTTATCTATAAACTACATTATGTTGATTCTTGTTGTATTGCCGATTAATTTTAATTGGGTACTCTTTGCATGGTTAAATTCCTACCAAATGAGGAAAGATTACAAGTTAATTGTGTACTGTGTCTTTCTTTTCATTGTTAACCCTTAGTGTGTTTTTGACCCTATTATTATTACTACTGTTTTTGTGTTTGTACAAAACAAGTCAAAATACTGTGTTTCCACATACTGTACTACAATATCACCTTACCAAATCAAGAAAAAAATCTAAATTTAAAGTATCTAGATTTTTTAAATAAAAATATTCTGTAGAGTCAAAAATGAGGCAAGTTCCCTTTGAATTTTGCTTGTTTCTGAATCATTTGTTTTGCACATACAGTATATACAGTAAATCAATTTAGGATTTAGGACAGAGGAAGGTTCAGCTGGAATTAGCCCAGGCAAAGGAACTCTTTCTCCCAGTCCCCTTCCATGGGAGAAAAGACTGCCACGTTGCCCGTACCTGAGTCACCCTTCGCAACACCCAGCAACATCAGCCTCGTCAGGTGGTAGTACTATTTAGCCATCCCTTCCTTACCACCTTAGAGAAAAGGCAGACGTCCCAGGTGCCGTGTTAATCTAAGCAACTTCCCCATTCCCAGCAGGAGAAGCAAAGCCTGGAGTCTCCAGCAGTAGCTCATGTCAATTGGGTCCCCTCACTCCTGCACACCTGATCTGAGCCTGCCTGGAACAATAGAGTGCCTGCAGTGGTGGGCTGGGCCCCCAGCTGTTTTCTAAACGGAGAATCGATATTCCTAAAAGGCCTCAACCCCCCTGCCAAGATGGCTCACAGGCTTGGTAAAACTCAGAAACCACTAGAAGGAGAACCGTTCAGGTCATACAAGGAGGGATGGATATATCGGATTCCCTTAACCAGCACCAGCGTTTACCATCGTTTGATGTGCTGTACCGTAGGGCTTCCTCTTCATGCAGGAGAGACCTTTACTGATGTATGCCACATCGATGACAAAGTGCTGAGCTTGGGTTACCCCTAAAACAGAAAAGGGGGACAGAATTCAGGACCCCTTTCAGCTGCTGAAACGCATCTTCACACTCCTCTAAACAGACTAAAAACACTCTCTCTACCATCAAATGATGAAGAGGAAACCCTTGCATGAATTTACGTCAGTAAGAGCACAGGCTGAGGAAGCTCTGGAGCTCTTCCATAGTGATTGGGACAGTCAAATCATTACCACCTGGATCTTCACCAGATCCTAGGTCCCCCACCCACCCCCACTTTCGTCTTTCTCTTGAACACTTCTTAAGATGAAGCTTCAGGTCTGCATTGCGTGTGTAAGAGGCACGCGCCATCAGGATGTACATGTACAGGTAGATGATGCACCTGGACTTGACCCTTGACTTCTTGAACTGCTGTCCCTGGAATATCGCTGGATCTTCACTAGCGGTTTTCATATGGAGGTGGCCAGAGAGTGTTTCTTCCCACTCCCTCCTTGTTTGCGATGGGTTTCTACTAATTCCATCTTAGGTGGAGTATTTTCTGTCAAAAAAACAGAATATCAAACTACATTCAGTAATAGTGCTATATCCTAGGGTGATAGGGATACACCCTATCAATATACAGTATTGTAACCCTGATGTCATTAATATATCTATTATCCCTGAGTGATTCACATACAGTATACTATTATTCTTGTTGGTTTGCTAAGCATTTTCTGTTGTTGTTTTAATAAATTGTACAGTATGTTATATACTGTATTTGAATCTATGCAAATATTGTTTGTTATTTTGTCCAATTATAAGCACTCTTACAATTTATTATTACAATTTCTCATTCTTCCAGTAAATTCAACCACATCACTATATCCTTGAATTGTATCTTCAAACATTTACATTTCGACTACTGTCAGGAAATGGAGAGCCAATTTAGTTTAGAGCAAAAGAAAGCTGCGTATTTGTGAATGTACAGGCAGAATATTAAAACCATTACTATTTCCCAGAATAATTCTGAATATTCCCCAAGTCTGTGCTGTGCTTCCTTATTACTGTAGTAATTAAAGGCTTTAAAAGATTAATACATTAAAGGAATAAAAGCTCAGCAGATGAACACTTGGCATTTTGTCTGTAATTAGCAATGACTCTACTCAGCAAGTGGCTTTTCACAGGCCTTGTGCTCAGTCAGGCAATTCAGCTGATGGTCACATGCACACTAATGAACTACTTTAGCTGTTTTTTAATAGTGCTTTCTAATGGGAATTTCAGCTAAAGCTTCATCTTCCTTTTACAAATGAACTATACATACTAAAGACTTTAAACATCAAGGCATCTGTTGTTTAGCAATATATTGTTGGCTCATGGTATTTCTCATGAAAATCATCATGAATCAGGTGTCTGATTTCTCATTTGTAAAGACAAAACAGGTGAATTACGATTTTTTTGTTTGTTTAGATGCAGAAATTAAACACCTAAAATAATTAATTTACATTTTACAGAATATAAAGTAATGTTTCTATTAAACTTCTTTAAAGGAAAACTCGCAATTCAAACACACAACAACAAACAGCCATCAACTTTCTCTTGAAGAGATCAAATTCTTTAACTGGTAACTGTGAAATTTCAGCTTTACAGTTCAAGACCAAGAAAGAAAAAAGGAATAAAAGAATAAAGAATAAAAATTGCTTCACAATTGTCATTCATTTTAATTTAAAATTAAATTCCTTGTTAGAAATCATTCCCTATGCTTCCATATGCCTCATGTGACATGTACCAATTTTATGTGCTGTACTGAATTATCCTTCAATCCAAGTAACCAAATAACACTCTCAGTGTGACTTACAGTATTTTTATTCAAATACAGTACATTTTTTTTTTCTCTGAGACTGGTTAATGTGGAAATCAATCCACATTGTCTAAGATTTTCATCTTGGATTTTTGCTTAAGACCTTTCTTTTTTGTTCCTGACACTATGTCTATAGTCAATTTTATTAAGTTTATTTTAAATTGTCAATATTTTGTGGCTATTTTTCATCATATTCATGATAAAAACAATAAAATTCCTTATTTCATGATGAACATTGCAATTTCACATCTGTTGGAATTGCTTTCCAAAAAAAAGCAATTTCTTTTCCAAGAGAGTAAATGGAGAATCAGCAGAATGAGAGAAATCCTGATACAGGCTGTAGTACACTGAAGTGAAATGAGAAACACTATTGTCATTCATAACAGGAATGAACCTCACCAGGTTTTTATATACTGTATACTCAAACACATTATATACTGAGAGGCATTAAAAACACAAAATAGCTTCAGTACATAATCCTATATGGATGTGCTACATTCTAATGTCACTTGTTATGTATATACTGTACAATACCCATTATTACTGACAAATATTCATCGCCACTTTCTTAATCCTAAACTTTTATTGTCTAAAAATGCTTTCCATGTCCATGTCAAATAGTTGTTTATTAGATACAGCATATTGCTTTCTGTATATAAGTGTTTTATTTCACACTAGTGTAAAACACATCCTTATTTAAGTTTAAATTGTGTACTACCTAACCTTAGATGATACAATTTTGATAAAATATTGAGATGGCATTGAGATTTTTTAAGTATAAGGTTTGGGGGATAATATACTATATGTTATGTACTGTAATAGTCCCGTCACCACCTTCAGTGCAACCAAATTATGATAGTTCAATAACAAAACACACTTATTGCTCAACACATATCTGTGGCAATATCTTAAAAGACAAAGATGTATTTATTTATAGGACACTGGATGTCATTTATGTACTGTTGGAATGAGTTCCAAAGCCTTCAGGAATTTCTAGCACCATCGTCTGACTGTAATTAATTACTAACATTGAACAATCTTAATATGTTTAGAAATGGGTGTATTTTTTATAATATATCAAATTTATCCTGATTCCATAAAATAAATAGTCTTCCACAGGTAAGATTATACTTTAAACTGATTCTAATAGTAGACAACTATGAGTCCCTTTACAAGACTGCATTCACATACTGTAGGGGGCAGGAGTGACGAACGTTTTAAAAATGTTAAATATTTCGCAAATATGAAAAATACAGCTGTCCCTTTATTTAACCTGTCTTGACTCAATGAGGATGAATGTGAAGTGCTGAATCTTGTATCATATATCCAATACTGAACCCCTCTCTGCTACAGCGTATCACTTCCCTCCTTTGCTGTCGACCTATTTAGTACAGGAGCTTGACTGATTAGATCCAGACCATTTCAGACTCAAAAGCCATCAAGACACTCAACTGGGACTCTTTATTAGATAATCCTTAGCAGTGCAAACACTACCTTGCAATTCAGAATGAACCAGAATGACAAAGCAACTATCCAGGATGAGGGAGAATAAAATTACCAGCCTGCATATGCAAAATACACCCAATACACACAGTAACAACATACAGTATTGCTGCATATGATGTCTTATCTTCTATTTCTTCCTTCTTTTCTTCATTTAAAAAATGGAAACCTTTCTAAATGTTTCCTTGCCAAAGAGTGCAATCCCAATTCATGAGCATGCTCCTCGAATTCTTGCTGAAGTACTTGCTATTTCAAAAACATCCCACCATGGAAATGTGATAGCATGGATTTGTTACAAAAGAGTTGTACTACAAGAGCAAGGATGGACTGGTATGATGTTTATACATTGCGAATTATTTTAATTATAGTGTCTGTACAATAAATGTAAAAGCAGCACAATCTGACCAAAACTTATGGATGAATATTGTATTGTTTATTTAATGTTTTCCTTCTTTTTTAGATTATGTAAAAACGAGGCATTCCCTTAGTTAATCACAAATTATTCATTTTTACAGAGGAGATATTCCAAACCCATATCGCTCACTGGTGGTCTCCAGATGGTGCGAGGTTAGCATATGCAACAATCGATGATACACTAGTACCGAAAATGGAGATACCTATTTATACAGGCTCTGTGTACCCTACTGGGAAAGAGTACCACTATCCAAAGGTAAGCCGAGGAAACTGATTTAAATATACAACACATTACCGGGGCTTGCTTGATGAAAATGCATGACCTTAAACAATTCATGTAGAGTATTTATCAGCAGCTGATTACTTGTAATAGAAGCCAACCTGCATGACCCAATTATATATTATCATGTGCTTCTACCTGCAGGCTGGCAAGGAAAATCCAGTGATTTACTTGTATGTGGTTAACCTAAATGGCCCTCTGCACACCATAGAGATGAAACGCCCCGAGGATCAAAGAATAAGGTATATGTTTTTAGTTTTCTACCTTACTATTAACATTAGATTTCATAAAGACTAATGACAATTCATTCCACGCACTGTTTCGTACCTTCATACCTTTTCAGATCTTTATAATAACTGCAGTTATTATATATTAAAAAAATGTTTATTTCTGTTATTACCAATCTGCATGTTCTATATATTATCTATCCTTTTCATACTTGATATTCCATTACAGGGTTCCAGGTCAAACTGAAATAAAAAATACTGTATTGAAATTGCTAATGAATTCCAGACATAAACAATAATATCCATTGTGTAGTATGCTAGTGGTATATTTTTTGTTGGCTGTACAGAAATTAGGTACCGTTTTCTGAGATTATTTTCTTTTATGTTGTTGTTGGGGAGGTACTGTAAATGATTTGATACTTTAATATTTTACTTAACCAGTTTAAGAACAGTTTTAGTATTTCATGAACCAGACCTTTAGCAACCTTGCACTAATCAGGAATACAATTATTGTATACAACATTGAAACAACACAATGTATATTGCACTGGTACAGTATAAAGATAAAGATAACATTGCAACACACTTTTAGTCAGCTTAGTTAGATTTTTTATTTTAGTTGGTTAGCATTGAAGATAGGGATACTAAGCACTGTGACTGTAGCAACTTTGGAAGACTTGTGTAAAAGCCATAAAGAATATCTGATTACTGTTATGTCTACCTATTGATCGAAAACAGATGTAAAAATCAATCTATATTCACATACAATATTTATATTCTAATAAGTAAGGGGTGTGAATAATTAAAAGGAGAATAGTTAAGAGTTGAGTCCTGATGCCAACTTGCTTTGCAAGCAAATTACAAACCTAATAACAATTGTACACCCCCTACCATCAGCAGTAACACTTATTGTACTGTACATGCACGTTTCCTTTGGCATTACAAGGACGGTGAGGTGACTAAGTAAAAACGAATTCACAAAAGCAGAGTAAAACATATGCTCTCTACAATTCTGTAGATATTTGTAAACATCTGTGTATCACCACTCTGCCTTCTCTGATAAAAGTGAGGCACAAATACTGTGCAGGGAAAGGACACCTGCTCTTATCCAACAAAAGGCCCTACTTGGGACTAAATTACTCCCTAATGTGGATGGTAAATGAAAGGCAGTCTTTTTCTCCATTCCAAACAATGCAGCACTAAACAAGCAAGAGATTTTTTTTAAGCCTGGTGGATACCACAAATAGGAAATACCCATTTCCATTATTAAAACCCAACAGTCCTACATTCAGTATCCTTAATGCTCAGATTACCTACAGTATATACAGTAGTACTGTACATGTTCTGTTCTTTTATCTGCCAAAGGAGGCCCTTTTCACAGTATTATTTCTTCCATGGTCTTCCTCTTTCTCTCTTCTGTTTCTAAAGGTTTCTGATCTTAGTTAATAGTATTGTTAGATTAATACAATTAAACATTAAACACAAAAAAGTAACAAAACTTACTTTGCAATAGGGAATATTACATAACAATGGTGAAGTGGGCAACAAGTACGAAACTGGCTGTAAATTGGCTCAACAGAGCTCAGAACATCTCTATCATGACTCTGTGTGAAGCTACCACTGGTGTCTGCACTAAGGTACGTTAAGAATCCTTTATTTCTAATCTGTTTTTTAAGTTACTGTACTGTTTTTACAAGTTATAAAAATGTTAATTTGCTTTTAGGTATCATGACATAAAGGGTATTTGGACTGTCTGTTTTTTTTTTTGTTACTGTTATCTGCATCCATTGCATCTTGATTGGATGCGATTGTAAATTGTTTTGCATAAAGCCATCTACCAAATGAATAAATGTTATGTATATGTAAAAAAAGCTCTCATACTGTACAGATGTACTGCATGTATTATTGAATCTTTTCGACCTCGACTGTGACATCTCACTTAGGTAATTTAAAACATCCATTTCAAAATGCTAAATTAGCATATCTAGAGTAGCATTAGCATACAACAGCAATAGCTATAACAAACAAAACTTCCCTACATTCTGCTAGAGCACCACAAATGTTTAGATAAACATTGTCATAACACTGTTGTTTTTCAACAGTGTAAAAAGGTGTTAGGAATTGAGAAAAACACATGCTTTGTGATTTTCTGAACCCCAAATACATCTAATTGTCTTTCCAGAAACACGAAGATGAAAGTGAAGGCTGGTTGCATAGACAGGCAAGTAAAAGAAAATGCTACCTGGAATGCTAGTGTATACTGTCAATTCTTGCATCGGTTATCATGCAACTTCAAGTACTGCTTGATCTTACCCATGCAACTAACAAACAACTTTGGAAACCTAATTAAGAAAACCAAAATAAAGTAATTTCATAAAGGAATAGAGGAGCGGACACCAGACGAAATAACCCACATCCACAAGGGAAGATTCTGATGTACTAATCCTTCCATGCAGAATGAACCACCTTTATTTTCCAAAGATGGGCACAAGTTCTTCTTCACCAGAGCAATTCCACAGGGAGCAAGAGGGAAGTTCTTTCACATCGCCATGTCGTATTCTCAGGTAAACCCAGTTTTGCAGCATCTTTTTCAGTATCAGGTCCTGTCTTGTAATGTTTTTACTTAATAGATATACTGTACTGTAAGAACATACAGCATTATTGCAGATGGTGAGGAGGCTAGTTTACGTGTTTGAGAATTTAGGAGATAGTTGAAACTAAATGTTTTGTCCACTGATTCTTTAAAAAACCCTAAGGTTTGGGTTTCTACCACCTAGTACGTTTGGCTGGGAAGCCTGTTGCAGATAATAACAATTCTTCATCTAAAGAAGCACTAGAAACAGTTGAACACAGCAAGCTCCTTTCAGTGTGCCTTTCATTTTGGTTGTGACCTATATTCAATCACTTCTCTCTCCCTCTCTGTGTTGCACATAGTCCATTATCATAACTCTTGACATTGATCCTCGGTTGCTGTGTATTTTACTAATTGTAAAATGTTTAATTGGTTTTAGCCACCGTTACCTGTTCTTTGAAAATGATCCATGCCAGTAATGTTTGCAAATATAACACATTAAGGGATCTTTACATTGATTTATTTCAAATGTTGAATTTCAAAGGACCTATAGATTGCCGGATTGCTTGCAATGGGTTTCTAAATTATGTTTCTCCCACTAAACCCCGACACCGTGCACCTGTTTGTGATTAATACATTGAAAATCCAAGGTGATTAAATCTGCTGTTTTTTCCCCCCCCCCGAAGCCTAATGCAAGTACTGACACTCTGCAGTCTATAACTTCTGGGGACTGGGATGTGACAGAGGTTTTAGCTTATAATGAAGAAACTCAGATAATGTAAGTATCATTATTTTAATTTATTAAAATGTTTTTTTTCCTTATTGGTGGGGCTACTTACAGTTGTAACGACAATTCTTGTAGCGAAGGAGTATTTATGGCCTCTGAAAGCTCTGTTGGTTTGAGTATAGTGTGGGCAATACCAGGATCAAGGACTGCAGTCTACTTCTACATGGTGATGGGTGTGCTCGTTGTGCTAGTTGGCTACAGAAATAATGGCTTTGACACTGTTGTCTGATACTTTACATTACCACACATGGTCAGATGTGAAAAAGAGATTTGAGCTCTTTGCCCATGGTGAAATGATTACTCAAACAACTTCATATTGATCTGATAAAATAGTGAACTATTTTGTTTTGATTTTTATGACAGTAACTAACATGAGCACCTGGGTGCTACTTACTTTATACAGAGCATTGAGCAGTAAAAGAAAAATGCTATAAGATTGTGAATACAAATGTTAATTGGGATGTTTTTAATTGCTGTCATGTAAAGTACACATTTACAAATTTATACAAAAATCTATTGGTGCTGATTTAATACACAATATTAGCAAGGAGTTGAAGGCTGCAGAATGTTGAAAATAGCACCTCAGCATTCAGAAATGCAGGCACATTTACAATGACCGATGCTTGGCCTGACGGACACACGCAGACACCCTCCTTTGAACATGCACAAAAACTCTTGTTTTCTTTGTTCAAACCTGGAAAACTGCCTCTTACAAACAGGGAAGGAAGGAAAACTAAATGCATTGGCATTAGTAACAATTGAGAAAAGCTTTAAACGAGAGTCCTTGAATTTTAATGGAAGCAATTGAAGAGTTCACCAAGAGAAAAGAAAGAAGAAGTGTGCTTCAAAATTGAATACAAATGATGTTTTTCATCAAATTGCAGTTATTATATAATTTGTGTAGCAAATGTATTTCCTCAATACAGCAGCAAATTCAATTTCGCAAACAGTAATGCAAGACTACACCCTATCTTTAGCGCTGGTCCAATTCGTTTTTTTCAACACGGAGCATGACATTTGGGGTACATTAATATTCCATTATCCATGCACAATAACTTAAAACAGAGCCTTGATTTGAAAATGTGACATAATTAGCTAAACATGGTAACATTCTGGTGTTCACACATTTGTGGGTTTTTTTTAATAATAGAGCCCACCACTAAAATATGGGGGTGGGTATGTAAAGTGCTTTTCTGCCTGTGACTCACCAATAGGTTAATCTGGCCCTGAACAGAGGACTGTAATTTCAGGATCAAGGGATCAAACTTCACATTGAGCAATAGTGTTCATTAATTAAGCAGCAGAGTGGAGTAGAGATTAGGACTGGGCCCATTCTGCAGATTTAAATCTGAGCCAAATGATGCATTGATATAATTGATTCCTATATATATACACCAGGATATGGAAAATTAGAGAGAACCATGCAGATAGGAGCACCTTTAAAGTGTAATCAGTAACTCATTTGGCTGTATTGGAAGCAAATGGAAATCCTTATGTTGTTATTTCATTTGGCTCATCTGTTGTTGTTTTTTATGGTGTGACTGTTCAAATCGGAGTGATATAATCAGTGGAGTAACACTGGGCCCTACTAGGACCAATCATCAGCTCTCACTTATTTAATGTCAGTCAGCGATCTAGACTATGGTATAGCTGGTAAGGTAATCACGTCTGCAGACAATAACAAAAGAGGAGGATTAGAAAAACAAATTAAAATCGTCGAAGCACCAAGTTAAATTCAAAACGATTTAGATGAAATTCAAGACTGGGCAGACAGTACATCTGAAGGTTAATGTAGACAATGTAAACAGAGTAATGTGGACAGAGTACTACATGTAGCTAATGAAAACCTAGAGTATACTGTAAATACGAGCTTGAAGAGGCTACTTATGAAAAAGCCTTAGTAGTTTATGACATTTAGATCCTCTAGACCAGGGGTTTTCAACCTTTTTGACATGCGCGCCATCCCGTTTGTCCAAGTTTGAATTTGCGCGCCCTTCCAACGCAAAACCCATTGAGAACACAACGCAAACAGCCTCGTCACGCTCACTCACACAGTATAATTGAGATTATGGATACATACATGCATTTCAGCGCCTTTCATCAATTTGCTTTAACAGTTTCACGTTCGCCGCTGTTGTTAACCTCAGCAGCAAGCCACCGGTCCATCTTTAAGTTTGTAATCGTGGTGTAATGCGAAGTCTCAATTCTGCCGCAGCCTTCGCCAACGAGAACAGACGGCAGGTAGCCTGCTTGGCCAGGGAAACGAGCCAGATTGCAACACCCCCCTCTAGTGGACGAATGATGAATTGCTATTAACGACCGAAACCACACGTTCGCTGCAGTTGTTTTCAATTTTTTTACATTTTACTTTTACTCGCGCCCCACTGGTTGAAAACCCCTGCTCTAGACAACATGGGAAAGAAGGAAACATGATATCAGGATCTAGTTCATGTGGTTCCAAAGCATGTAATTTAAATCAGGGAATGTAATGCTTACAGTACATAGTACGATTCACTAGCAAGACCTCATTTAGAATATTCAAGTACAATTTTGCTCACTGTGTTACAAAAAAAAGATATGGCCCTGGAATTACTCCCGGGACTAGCAAGATAAATTCCAGGGTTCAAAAGGAGGCCGATGCAGACTAAAAAATGAACCACTTTTGCCTTGACAAGAGAAGACTAAGAGGGGATGAAGTACAGTATTAAAATACTCAAAGGCGTTGGCAAAGTCAGCCCAGTGGACATCTTCAGAGTAAACAGTGAAACATTAACCAGAGTAACACAAACTCAGTGGAAGTGTATTTAAAAGCAGCCGTGTCACCCTGCAACTCACAACCGGCAACCCACTGAAACTGAAAGGTCACTGGTAAACTTTCTTGTTTTCATGGAAATTGAAGTTGTGGATAACCTTGATATGAGCCACAGAATGTTAGGGAAATTGTCATGTGAATAAACATTTAGACCGGTAGAATAATCTCAAATGTATCATCTGCAAACGGTGTATGAAATGTGTTTTTATGAAAGGATCAAAAAGGGGAAAAAAATATTCATTGGCACACTGGTATTGTTTGTTATAACCCAATCTGAAGTACTGCATGTGTCCAAACAATGAATTTTAATTTTCAAGTTAAAAAATAAGAATCAAATTCACTCACCGTGCCGTATCTCAGGAACTATGAGGAATAAATTACACTCAGCTGGAGTAATTATTGATTTTTTTTTTATCCTGAATGCACCTATTTTATAGCAGTAACTGAAGCATGAAATAGAATCGTATACTGGTTGATGAATGTGTTTTTTGCATCTGACTCTATTAAGCCTATAGTACTGTACAGTCTGAATGTCATAAAGAACAACAACAGACAAATGCATTAATTTCCACAGTCAGATGTCTATGAATTGTTGCAGATTCTGATTCATATCTTTATGTGGCCAGTGTAAAATTGGATCAAAATCTTCGTTTTTGCATTGGTATGATTGCCCCACACTGGCACACAGCTTCACCCGGTGACTGACATATTTGTCATGTGAATCCCCTGTCACTGCTACACCCGAAGCAGAATTACAAGGAGCAAAACTATCAAGTAAATGATGAACAAAAGGGAGATCTCAGAATGCAGCATTTCTGCACCTTTATAACCAATTAAAACATGATTGTGATGTACTCATTGAGCAAGCTTGAGCACTGGGTGGTGAACACCGGAGTATAAGAGAGAAACACAGGTGATGGCTTTCTCAGTGATTACCTTGATGTGCCAAAAACTTGTCCAGTGTCCAGACAGATTCATCCAAGCACAGCATTGGGAAATTGCTGCCCCAGGACTCCAGTCAGCAATAACATCCTATCCTGCCCTCAGCAGGAAGTTACTGCCAAGTGAGATTTCCTCTTAAACACTGAAAAGGAGAGACCAGTCACCAAATGTGCACTAGAGAGTCTCTGGTACAACCTGCTGTGGAGATCCTTTATTCTGCAAACACTCCACAGGGCCATGCAATGGCTAAAAACCATGAGGGCAGCTGATCACCACCAGACGGGCTGGACTTTGTCACTTCAGGCATTCAGATTTGACTTTATTCATCATCCCAGAGTCACTGATTATGCAGCCGAGTTTGCCAACACCTGAACACATACCTGACTGATAAGGGATTCTATGGACTATAAAGACCAAAGCACTCTGACCCTGCTGACCCTGCTGACCACTTGGTCTACCAGACTGTTTTATCTCATGGATTCCCCTCTCATTCCTGAAGGAAGGGGACAAAAAGCTGTTGCATGTCCTCATGGTATGACTTCTGCTGAAGTCTCTCATAAACTCTCATTCATTTTTCACTTACGCGTGTTTCTTTCGGCTGATATCTTTGTATTTATACTTATTGCTGTTGTAATTTCTGTCTTTATTTATCAGTTGTTGTTTGCGGTTGTCTTACTTGTTGTGGATCCACAGTGTCTCCTATCTGCTCAACCATTTTGTGTCAAGTTAGAGACACCTGACTCCTCTCGGGTTTAAATGGAGACTTATCCTGGGTTAGAGTTTAGATTATTTAACCTGGTACTCATGGCGTAGCTTTTAGTGTAGTCTCATTTTTGTGGTGTGTCCTTATCTGTGTGACATTACAGACCATGTGATCTTTTTCTTGCACAACAACACTAAGTAAACAGACACTTTTTCTTATTTTAACGTCTGGCCTATATTTACAATATATGACTTCTGTATATGACCACCCCTGGACTGCCTGAACCTATTAAATAACAACGTCAGAATTCTGGTAGTTGTACAAAATACAATATTCAAGTTACGGTGCTGTTTTTCATTTTGTATTCAGCCTTTTCAAAGTGCGAAAACAAAGTGCCAGTAAAAGTAGTGTGTTTGATACTTCCATTTGCATATTTAAGTAGCAGGCGGCACTGATTATTTCAATTTATAATTTAACAGATACTTTCTAAGCAGAGAAGACGATCCTAAAAGACGGCATCTCTACAGGTATGTTGTGTCATTTTTGAGTTGCTTTCTTATATTTTCCACCAGTTGTAAGGATATAAGCATAATATTGATAATCAAATTGATTGCATGATGTTGATAATATGTAACTGATAATGTGATATTGATAGTATTTATTTTCTATCATGCTTTATGTTTATTACATGTATGTATATTACATATTACATATTATTTATGTATATTAATAACATGATAGGTGTATATGTTTTCATAGCTTCTTCACATAGATTGGGATTTTCTGAAAAATAAAGACTGAGAACATGATTAAGGCCTTCTTTTTCATCACCTATGTTTATGTTTCAGTGCCAATACTACAGGCCCATTCAACAGACGCTGCCTCTCATGTGACCTTATTGAAGGATGTGGTTATGTCAGTGCACTCTTCAGCCACAACACCCAGTATTTCCTATTAAACTGTAAAGGTACGTTTGTCCCTTCTCTCCCATTTGTCTACTCACCTACTGTAGTTCCTATTGTTCCTTGCATTTCCTTAATTTCCCTGAAAACAGCTGAACCTTGCTATACAGTAGGTATTAGGACATCTCATAAATCATTCACTCTCCTTCGGCTGGGGGGTCACTGAATACAACAAACCAACATTTTTTTAATTTTAATGTATTACATTTTAAGCAACGTCTTCTTATACCTGTTACACATCTGCATCTCAATGTTAAATTAACAACAAATCAATATGGTCATCAAATCAGTTGACAAAGTAATAAACTCTTACAGGTGACTGCTTCATCCTGGCAGTTTATGTGTCTCAAAATAAATATGTGTTGAAAAGCTGCAAGCTTAATTACAGGAAACCATAGCAAAAATGAAGAAGTATAAAATTAATAAGAAGCTTGAACAGTTAGCACAATAAATAATTCAGGGTACATTGGATCTGATTCTCTTTAGTAGATGAAAAAGGAATGCTGTGCTTGCGGTAAATGTCTGGAGCTTTCAAAAGAGAGACACAGAGTGTTGGAAGAACAGGTGCAGTCTCAATAAATTGATAGCAGCTACTGGTTCAGCAGGATTCAAGATAAGACTCAAAACAATCTCAAGGCTGTTTAAGTAGATAAAGTGAAAAAAATCAGCAGGCAGGATAATACCTCATGAGATTAGACTTTGAATCTTTTGTTAGAACAATGTAATAACCTCCTCGCTGCCCTGTTTGAAGAATGTGTAGACTCATTAAGGAGACGTTAAGTGTATTCTGACACTGTCTAAAGTGTTCGACTGCAGGATTTAAAATAAATACCCAGGAGCCTTAATGACTGGGGAGTCTATAATGATCGCTACTGTTTTAACAAATCTACCTTCTGTGGTTGTGTTGTGGAAGATTTCTGTTGCTTTACCAAGAATAAATATATTCATCTCTGTAAGGTCTCTCAATCAGCTAGTGAATTTAAACCACATTTTTAACAGTGAAGACCAATGAGTTTTCAATCTATGAAGTTCAATAAAGTTGTAGAAAGGCACAAATACAGAGAAGGTTATAAAAATATCTAATAGACAATGAATATGTGAGCGTGATGAAATTGATCATTAATAAGTGGAAAGTGTGCTGTACTACCCAGATACTGTACAGCCTTTCAGATACTGTAGGCTTTCCTTCAGATTGAGCAGACTGGCAAGGTAGAAACTGGTTATGAATGTCTCTGTGAAGCCAACAACTTCACAGCTTTGAAAAAGCCACAAACATATAGAGTAACTGAGATAGGAGGAAATGACTTTGAGTCAATAACAATCACTCCGCAATGCTGAACCATATGGCAGTAAGTCAGAGAAACAAAGATAAAACCCAAAGGGCAATTAATGTAGCACACAATTATGTGGAAAAATGTTTTGTGGTCAATTAACACACAATGGGAACCTTCTGGTCTAAATGCAATGAGTTATGTCTGGCGCAGTCCCTACACAGTGTATCACGGACTCATCACCACTTCTACTGTGAAGTGTAATGATGATAACATTGTGTTATGGGGCTACTTTTCATCAGCAGGGACTGGGAAGATTGTCAAGATTGAGGAAAGGATAGATGGAGTAAAGTGCAGGCAAGTCTTAGACAAAAAAACTGTTTTAGTGTATTAAAGTCCTATTAACGGGATGAGAATTTACCACACAACAGGACAATGGCCCAAAGCACAAAGCCAACACTTCACTAGATTGGAGCAACAGGAAGAAACTGGATGTCCTTGAAGGACCCAGATAGAAAATCTATGGCAAGATTAAAAAATTGCTGTCCATTAACAATTCTCAGCCAACTTGTTCGAGCTTGAACACCTTTGCAAAGGAGAACGAGGAGTTGCACCGTTCTCATTTGGAAAGTTGGTACTTTCTGTATCCAAAATGTCTTGCCAAAGCAAAATTGACTTTACTTGATACTCTGGCACAAAATAAACATTTCCAGTGCCAGTCAAGGATCTTTTTACCTCTCTCTGTCACTCTTATGTTTTTTCTGTCTCTCTGTTATATGGTTCTTTCCCTTGTTTTCTTAGCACCTGTACTTTCTATTCTTTATTCCAGACTTTAGCTTTCATTTCTACCTTTTCTGCATTTCTGTCTGCATTGTACTGTTGTATATTCATGATATCACATTAGTTACATAGTTTTTAATTCCTTATAAAATGAAAACAATAAAAATCTAATTAATGTTTAATCTTAAGCGTTTAGATGGAGAAATGAAGGTAGTTCTGAGTGCTTGATTTTTTTCCCCCATTGCACCCAGTAAGGTAAGCAGTCTGTAAAAGCAGTCATGACTGAAAGAGTGCCACTTTCCCCGTCAATGTCACATCACAAATATTTTAATGATGTGAATGCCTTGCAGTACAGGACTTGCCTTTGACAGACCATGACATGGGGCAGATGGTTTCCTTATGTTTAACTGTCAGAGCATTGTTTTTGAGACTAAAGGGCAAAACCACTGGATCAATCTGTCATTACAAGAGGGTTTAAAACACCATGGCTGTATTTTATTAATGTAAGAAGGGCACAGAGCTGAACTGAAATACACATGTACTCCCAAATATCAATATAGTGAGTTTGCGTGACCCACTTTGTCAGCTTAAGTTCAGTAGATGTAAAAAATACATTCTATGACATATTTTAATCCAAATTTACAGTAATTCTTTGCTTATTTTTATAGCCTCTTCGGTAATGCTTTTAAAGAAAATATATTATTATTAACTAAAATGGGTAAAGATTGCAGACCTCTGTTTTTCTTACTGAAAGTTTATATTTGTATTATCGTTGTGTATGCAGCATGTGTGCTTTATGTCTTCTTATTTTATTTATATTTCTTCCTTATTTGCAGATATTGATATCATAAGAATCTGTGCCAAAATACAGATAGACTGTTCTTAATTGAATTTGAAAAAGAGTCAGTTGGGGTGCTTTAAAGATATCTAGCAATAGTGTTGTTGGTCAAATAATGTGCTACCTGTAAAAACGCTCTTGAGCACTGTTTTTCATTGTAACGTTACCATTGTTTGGCCTACTTTATCCGACTGAGACCACTGTAAGTGTCTTCTGTTTTCCCTTATTGTGCTCTTTCTAATTCTGTAATTCCCCTGCTGATTGCATCCTCAAAGTGTCAGGCTTCAGGCTTCTCTGTTGTGCCCTTTCATTTTCTGGGTGTGACTTTTCAGCGATTCCTTTCCTCGTTCCTCTCTTTGTGGAGCTTTTCTGCAAACCTTAGATTTTTGTGCAGTAAAACTTCACACTAAAGACATATCTTGACATTCCACCCTGTCGTAGGGGTTCAAAGTAAACTGCAAACTATTTCATGTTAATGAATCTTCCGTTGAACTTTTTCAGTTGGTCAGTAAAGCTTAATCTATCATCAGAGCAATGTATTCAGGAAATATTTGTTTAGAACCTGCCTGAGAATATATTGAGAATCATTCTAATTGGCCAAGCAAATCCAAATGATTCATTGTGCAACAGCTTTTAACACATCGGAATTCTGTGTTGTATAAAAGCATTTGATTGTTTCATCTGGGCATCTACTGTAGGTGTTTATGAAGACTGAATCCAGTGCACAATTTCTAGATGTTTTCTTTCCTCTTCAGGTCCTGGAGTGCCGTCTGTGACTGTGCACAGCACTACGGATAGGCAAAGTGAGTATTCTCACCTTCTTTCATCTCAGCCTGCACCTTGGGAAGCCCTGGAGTGCCATCACTTGCCTCGCTGGGAAGGGAATTAAAGTTTATTTTTAGGTCTCTAGGTTTAGATATGTGTATGCATGGACTGTGAATCTATGGATATTTGTAGGAGTGTTCTTGCTTGATTGTAATTATAATTGCTTTTAATAATTAGACTCTTTTAACGTAACAGCGTCACCACTCACTGGGGGGTTATCTGAAATAAAATTCGTCTCCATTTCATTTAATTTAGACTATAAACTGTTCGTGCAACGACATGTGTGCTTCACATTTGCTCTGCATCTCTGAACATAACATAACAACTGGTTACTGTATGTGCACTGATTATATTGCTTTCAACAACAAAAAACTGCTGGGGTACAAACCAGACCTCAGAGGCATGTTATTCACTTATTTCTTTGCATTTTGAGAGGTGATAATTTGCTTTGAAAAGCATAATTAAAATATGTTAATTAATACAAATGTGCCATAAGGATTTATCCCCAATCCTTCTGCACATTTTTATCACTCAGCATTGTGCATACAGTAGTTTTGTTTTTTTAATCGATCTGTCAATCATCCTTTAAAAAGTTTTTTTTTAAAAACACCTCATCACTTTATTGTTTTGGTGAAATGAACTCTTGATCGAAAGATGCTCAAATTCATTTTCAAATTTCAGTCATTGATTAATAACAAAAATTTAAAGTACTGCATCCCTTAGGGTTTGGAGTTTGTGAAAACACACTAACTCCAAACTGCATCTGCAAAATACACCTCAGCTCAGGCTTCACAGGCCACCTGCTGAGAGACAGGCTGTCACATGGACAGACCCCAAAGGGGAGAAAAAAATTGCAGTGAGAATTTTTTTGCATTCCAAACCTAGTCGAAATTAAACCAACGTGAGCGTGTGACTTTAAGGCCTTCACATATTATCCAATTAATGAACTAATTCACTCATGTGAATCTTTCTGCACAATAGAGGCCTGAACAACCTCTATTGGCAGATCAGCTGAAACTAACACGCTTACTATTGCTGGCCTGCCATAATGACTTTCAAGAAAATAATTATTAAAATTCACGTGAAGGAAAAAGGACTGTCTCTACACACATGCTACAAAAGGTTTTCTGTACATGGTTAATCATGTGCATATTTCATAAGCACTTTGAGGTTACACAGCTTGTGTCTCAAAAGTATCATTTTCATGTGGAAATTTGGAAGGAGGTTCCACTGGAATACCAGTTTTTCACACTTTACTGATTATTAGGGAGAAAATAAGGTGCAATTATTTCAGCAGGTCAAAGCCTTTATCCCATTGGACTTTAAGAGCAACCAGCATGGTGTAATGAAACACAGGACTTTAGCACAGCAGGGAGTGGCAGGAAGCCAGCTTTTACGTAAACAGAACCTGTTGAAAATCCACAGATGTTTGTATGAATTATTTACAACATTCACCAGTGAGTCAAGCTCAGTGTACTTTTGAAGGACAGCTTTAGTACTGTGAGTTCAGCAGGACAAACTACACAGCATCATTTCATCTCTTGCTCAATTTGCACATTACTATAACACACAAAGCGATACAAATAAAAAACAAATGTTTTTATGTAGAAAACAAAGTCTATTTTAATTAACTACCCCAGAAATAAAACTAACCATTATATACTGACGGAAAGAAGAAACGCAACATTTTCTTGAACGAGAATACTATAGCTTATGTACTTTCACAAAAAGTTGTCAATATGATTTAAGCCCTCTGACCAGCAATACAGCTTGTGCAGTGAGGCATTGCAACTTGCCAATCACATGAAAGAACGTTAGGTGCACTTTTACCCAACAAGGTCCAGGTGGAACAATGCCTGATCAGGTCACCTTTAAAAAGGCCTTAATTCGAAGCTTACGTCACTGCAAGAAAAACGCCACACTTAAGTTTTCTGTGCATCCCATAATGCCTTGAATGTCACCAGAAGCAAGGGAGAGGGCCATTGGCATGCTGCAGGCAGGCCATGTGCCAGCGTCATGTCATGTGTCAGCGTTGCCAGACACTATGGAGTAAGCCGCTCCACTGTGTCCCAACTGCAGAGAAGGTTTCAGCAGACCGGCAGGACAGATAACCGTCCAAGATCCGGTCGCCCTCAGGAGACCACACCAGAGCAGGACCGAAGCATCAGACTGGTCCATCTGAGAGATTGTTTCAGATCTGCCACCCGTACTGCTGCTGAAACTGCCAGCAGACACAATGCCCGCATCAGTGACAGGACAGTGAGGCTCCATGCTGCTGGCCTTAGAGCAAGGCGACCTGTCAGAGGCCCTCTGCTCACGCCTCCTAGACATCACACCCGACTGGCTTGGGCCAGACAGAGGCTGTGATGGACTCGTCAGCAGTGGCCTCAGGTCCTCTTCATGGATAAGTCACTCTTCAGCCTGATCTACGCAGACGGGAGGGCCAGAGTGTAGGAGGAGGTGTGGCGTTTCTTTTTTCTATCGGTATACTGTATATTTTTTTGTTTTTTGCAAAAATTGTATGATCCCATAAAGTTCTGTTTTCATCCAAGATGATAATTACCTTTTATTAGCTTAGTAATATTTGTAAGTAATTGCAAGAAATAAAAACAACTTTAATATCACAGCTTGTGGAATTGCTCTTACACTATATTAACTCTTGTACACTATTAACTCTTCTTCTTTAAAACTACCAAAATATGTACATTAATATGTTCTACGGTGTTACATAAAAAAGGTGTATGTTAAGAACATCAGATTAGTTACAAATGTGAGGAACCCATTTAGCCCATTTAATTTGTTTTTTTAGGTAACTATTTGATCCAATGATTTTATCCAACCATTCAACCAACATGAATGGGCAGTGTTTTCCATACCCCCATTAACGTTTGTGTAAAGATACACAGTACCTCTTGTTCTGAGTTGTTGTCAATGTCTCAGTGTTAAATATTATTCAAAGCAGCAATATTTTTTTCATTTTTCTTTCTTCGTGTTGAGTGGCTCAAAATATCTAGATAGACTGAATTTTCACCCAAAAATTCAGTTTTGTAAGACACTATACAAGAATGTTTCAAAAAACATCTCCCTACTGCCATTTCAGTGCTATTATATTTTGATGCTTTTTTCCCATTAAACCCAAAAGTAATCAAATGCAAATATTTTTCTGATTATATTTGTAACAAACTATTGCCATTTCCACAAATCGTATGCAATAACAAGCAAACTAAAATACAGTATTTAAACAAAATGCCTTCCTATAACTAGACGGGAAGAGATAAGGAAGTGAACTGAATCTCACATAGGCTGCAGGTAGCAGTGGCCTGTGTTCGGGGGTTGGCTGAGCTCAGGTTTTCAGGATAAAAATCCCTGTGAGAGCTGGTGATTAGTGTACAGTGAGGAGAGGCTCTTCCTATCATTGTGAAGCAGAATTGACCAGGCACTGGATAGTCCAGCCACTACTACAGAACTTGAGCAGGGTTTAGACTGTCCCGAGACAGTTAGTTTTGCCCTACCGATGCTGTGTTGGTGTCTGTGCTCGGCTGAGGAACCAAGGCTGGAAATCTGTTGGGTTCCGACTGAACACCTCGAAGTCCCCGAAAGACCATCCGAACAGAGAGAATTCATCAATTCATCAATTTCTTATGTTCATTTGCTTGCGTTTCGTCAAGGTTAATTTGTAAATTCTGGTGTGACGAAAAATGAAAAACAACATTGACGATGTTTACATTGTTCCTTACATTATTCATTTTGAAAAAGCCATTTTATACCCAAGGTATAATGACTAACAACTCTTCCCCGACCAGCCAAACTTCTTTTTTTCCTTTAGCCAAAGCAAATTCTTTTCAGTCCATCGTGATGTTTTTTTGGACTTGAGTGATTTGTTTTCCTATCCTGACCGCGTATCTCATAAACAGACCTCAGCAATTCCACAGTGCAAAAAGATTTGATTTGCACTTGAATAGGAGAATGCACACCAAAGCTGATTTGCTGACCTTTCGTTTATTCCATGTCTGTTCTTCATGTGAAAGCATATTCCTCACGGTGAGAGGTTTTAATTTATGTGTATGAAGTGTATGGCTGTGTATATACATTTTATTATTGCAGATATATTGGATTTGGAGACCAACGAGGATCTAAAGAAGATGATAGATTTCAGACAGATGCCAAAAGTGGAATACAAAGATATAACTATAGACGATTACAGTATGTATCATACTTTTCTGTCTAGTTACACACAACTGCAGACTAAGGTTAGACATTCTTTCATTTCTGATTACCAGATTGGGTCATTATTGTCCTCTTTTCTATATGTCCTCTTTTCTCTCTCTCACGATAGATGTGTATTTAAACAGCTACAGCGTATGAAAATTTGCCACACAAAAAAGTGCTCAACCCCAGAAAAAGAATGTTTTCATTACAGTCTGTAAAGCCTTATTTCATACCAAAATAAAATGTGTTTTGGGGGATACAGATGACTACTCAGGCCATCTTTGTAAAGTGAAACCCACAGCCCCAATTTATTTCTTATATATTGTATAGGCTGTGTGTGTATCAGTAGAGTTACCATCAAATTTTTATTAGTCCACTGGAAAGTTATAATTTAGAGGACCCTTACCAAATAAATCAATGTAGTAAAAATTTGTTTCAGATAGATTTCTTTCTTTGTGGATGAATAAACAAGCTAAAACAGAATTTCTACTTTCTTTGTTTGGGTTAGGGTTAGGGTTAGGTGATCAGAGAATGGTGATCAGAGATTATCATGCAAGGCTAAAATGCATTTTTATAAATTTATACTAATAAAACGTCTGGTGCCATAACTAATACAACAGTATTTTATTTAGTGTTAAAATGCCAAGTTGTCTCCAGACCATTAAATTATGTGTTTCTCTATAAAATACCTCCATCTTATTTTCTCTTCCTCTACCTTCCCTTCTTTATCCTTCTTCTCCCCACAACAATCGATTAGTTTCTGGTTTAAAAGGATAATTTAACAAAAAGGAAGTTCCCTAACAGCCTTGCACAAACAGTGATGCACAGTATGACCTTTTCTCTGTTTTTTTCTGTTTATTTTTTTACTATTTATAGCATTGACAATGCAGATCATGAAACCTGCGGGCTTTCTGGAAACATCACATTACCCCCTTCTTCTGCTAGTGTGAGTGTCAAATATTTGTTGCATCTTATGCACTTAAATTGAACAAAAATACTGCGACACAGAACTAAGGACCTTAAAAGGGATCTAGTCAAATGTTTTAAAATGCGTTATAATTCCCAATGCATTGCTGTTAGTGTAAATACTTCCAGGACTGGGAATCACATTGTTATCTTTGCTCTGACATGTCTTAGTATTTTAAATTTAATAATGGAGAAAAATCATTTATTTTTGCCACACTGTTGTGAAGGTATTACTTCTAATCCCTTGTAATCGGATTTGAGAAAAGTTACATGAGGTTAGCAATCAGTTTTCTGGCTACTGGTATTAATTTGGAGGGATACACAATCACTACAGTAAGAGATATTTGTATAACAAAACTCTCAACTGCGTATTTCTTTACAAAAAAGACTGAATAAGGCTGAATGTCTACATATGTTTAAATATTTCACCAAAGAAATCAATTCTGCTGCATAAACAAAGCAAAACAGCTTTGGCCTCCGATGCTTACTACAACAAAATAAATGTATTCATACACAGAATGTGAAAAATGAGATAATGATTTCATACTTCAAGTGATTTAATAGGAAACTTGTGAAGCATTTTCTTAGAGGGATTTGATAACAGAATATCTGAAAACGAAATGAATAACAGGTTACTTAACTGCATGCTGCAGGGACAGAATGAAAAATTACAGCTCTGGTCACAGAGTGCAGCAGAGTCGTAGAGGCAGTGATGTGTTCCTCATCCATTAGCTTCCTACTGAGAACTGACCTTTTTTAACACGGTTAGAATTATTGCCGTTCATGACTCAGTGTTTTGTTGTTGTTTTTCTGTTGTTGTTTCTTATGTTATGCCTGTGAAAGTGTGTGATAAACTTCCTTAATTAAAAATAAATCACTGCTTAGTGTTACTTAGTATTAATCACTTGCCATACTGCTTCACTGTAAAGACTGAGTTCTATAAACCTAAATTACATTTTCAGGCAGGACAAACATTTAATGCATATACTGATTTCTGTCGCCAATTTGTGTGTTTTAAAAGGAAGCTAACCTTATCTTTCATCAGCTGTACAGTATATCGCTGAGGGAGACCAGTCAAATTTATTTATTTTATGACTTCAGAGAAAACAAGGACACAAAATTCAATACAGCAGAGACAGTTGTTTATCAGAATATTAGTTGACATGATTGATATTATTTTTTGTTTAGGTGCATTGTTGGTTTAAAGTTCAGCATTTCAGATAATATCATCGTGAAAATAACCAAACTTGTAAAGGTTTTAGGCAGCTTCAGGTTTCCTTTTTTTAAAACTTTGACTGAATTATCTAAGCTCGTTGGCACTTCGGTTAAATGATTCACTTTTATTTATTTTTTTTGAGAAAAGAAATGTCTGTTAACTTAAATATCTGAATCATGTAATGCCTGTGCACATCTGTGACATTAATCAGCCCCATGGCAGTGCATTCTGCACATGCTAGCAGGTACTGTATAGAGAGCTGAAAATGAAATCTTCTCCTGTTATGGACTCACAGCTCATAATGTTTCAGTTTGCCCTTTTCTATCATTACGTCATCGGTTATTTCAACCCAAAAAGTGGCCATTAAGGGGAAAGTAAAATAAAGATATACTGTATACACGTATCTGACAACACAGCACAGAGCTGTACAGTAGCTTCTCTGTTCAAACAGCTGTGTCATGAAACTGCTGCAAATAGGACCACTTCAAATACAGTATGTTCCAGTGGACAATGACAGATAAGCCAGAGGGCACGGACATCATCGCTGGCTTGCAAAGGATGCATTTAAGCTTTCAGAGACACAGTGGTGCTCCCATTAAGCTCATATAGTGCCCTCTGGTGTAATAACACCAAAAACTCTTCTTTTTGACACACCTACCACACATCTTAGCGATCAGGGTGCTTTTGATGAAACCAGTGCACATTTAGTAACATGGAACTGAATTGTTGTTTCAGTGATGGAACCCCAGGTGCCCAGACAGTGTCAGAGAGGTATCAGGTGGACTGGGCCACTGTTCTGGTCAGCAGTTTCAGTACCATTGTCATACGGTTTGACGGACGTGGCAGTGGATTCCAAGGCACAAAACTGCTTCACAAAGTTAAGAAGAAACTGGGAGTTTATGAGCAGACGGATCAGCTGGAAGCTCTGAGGTATGTAATCTGGAAATATCAGCAAGGAACATGATCCTTAGTCTTCGGGGGAGACTAAAGAAGGGAGGGTGTTGAAAAGTTTCAACGGTATTCACTCAGTATTCCTTTCTGCAAGAGGCCAGTGATGTAGGAAATACATCTGCCACTGGATAATTTAAATGTCATTGACTACAGAGAAATTCAGAAGATTCACCACTTGAATCTCAAAATCTCCGGTCCAGATTTGATAGGACTTTTCCTGGCAGTAGACTTTAGACAAGAAACAAAGACATCATAACCATCACAAACTCTTTCCTGATCGTCAGCGCCGTGTTAAAAATCATCTGTGATGTCAATTATTTGATACAACTAGTAATATTTGTTTCCGTAAGCAGATATTTTCTGATGTATGGTATTTATGAAAGGAAAGGTTCTGTTACTTAACCATTTGTATCTGTTTAAAGAAAAGAGGCTTATTATGTTCATTTTATCTTGTTCTTTAATTTCAGAATATTATCAAAAGAACCTTATGTTGATAAAACCCGTATTGGTGCTTTTGGAAAGGTAATGCTTTCATTTTTTTGTGCCATTTAATCTGTTGCCTGAAATATAACATCTTTTTTTTCTTGTATTTGAGTGCTGTTGAGCAGTTTTCATTGAAACAGGACAATTTTATTAAAAGGATTTGCGTTATCTTGGGCTGTGCCACAGGTCAACAGTTATGGTGATAAACACAAAAGTACAAATTTAATAAGTTATATACAATTTTATTGCTTAAATTTATTATTTAATTTTTAAAATCAAAAACATTATCATAACTACTGTACCACCTGCTCACAATTTCATTGTGTACTGTTATCAATCCTGCTCCCTCTTATTGACTGCAAGACGTACCAAACCAAATTACACAACAGAGCAATTCTAAAAATAAGAACTGGAAATCAGAACTGGAACAGTACTGTTGGAAAGATAGCTACAAATGCATTATGCTCTTGGGAATAAATGACACATTGTTGAATAGCTGTAGCATAAAGTATAAGCACCTGCCTTAACTTCTGTCTGTGGTACACACTTTCAGCAAAGGTACTGTATATTTCTTTTAAAAAGCAACACTGCAGTTCAATTTAATACTTTATTAGAGTATGTCTTTTACTGTAGTATATGAAAGTGCCATGCCCCATTTTCCTTATTATTAAGGTAAATAGGTTGCATCCTTTCATGTGATAAACACATCTATTGTTAATTCTACCATTTAAAAAAACATTTTGTTTTGTGTTTTAATGTTTGAGTTAGTGTTAGTGTTGAAAAGTAACCAAATGCCTTCAGACATTGTCGTGTTTCGCACAGTTCTCCTAACTCCATCTCATAAAAATATCTCCTCTAGGCTGCAGTATTGTAGTGTCTTGCTTCTCATTACCCAGTGTCTTCCAACAATGCCCCTGTGGTTTTAAAAACATTCAGCCCTCAAAGTTTAAGCAGATTTAATATCAATTACGGGAAATGCTTCAAGAGCAAAACATCCTTGAATGCTGCTGTGTTTTTTCCCAGAAAAAAAAAACAGATTGCAGCTCTGATCAGATGGATCAATTTCTTGTACATCTGTTGCTTGCTTGCACTACAGTAATATTTGTATAAATATCCATTAAATCAGGTGAGGAAAAAATAGATTAACAGTTGAATTGATTAATAAATGGACATAGTTTTACTTAACCTAGAAATAAAATAAAAAGAAAGACTACTTATTCTCTCCAATGCCGCACAAGACTTAAATTAGAAAATATGTTTTGAGAATGAATGATAGGGTTTCATAGTGGAGCAATTATGTTTTGAGATTAGAATTCATTCATACGGAAGCTCTCTGCTCGTCACTTAGCTGAAGACCACTGGGACCTGACTACAGGATATTGAATTAGTTACTATGAAGGAAGAATTCACAGAGGAAGGATAAGGGCAATAGAGCTCTCTCAGCATCAGAGACTACTGATTTAAATGGCACTATATAGTATGTACTGTATAGTACATGCTTTACAGAAAAATAAGGAATTCTGGAAAACACTAAATGTGTTTCCATCCTTATATAATTTTTAAAATAATTTTAATCTAAATATTCCATTTGTTCTATTTACTGGTGGCATCACCAAACAGTTTAAGAAGGCTTAACAGAAAGAATTGACATTGTAGTTCAAAGTGCTATAAATTTAAATGCTTTCTGGAACGCATACATTGTAGATCTAGTGATGTGCCTAAGCAGTTTTCAGCCTGTATTCAGCACTTTCTATGGAATGAAAGCAGCTGAAAGATTGATGACTGTGAACACTAAGCAAAGTAAATACAGGTGAATAATTATATTACTGTATATTGTGCACACCTTAACTGATTTGCAAATTTATTTGTAAAATATTTATTTCTCTTGAATATAATAATATTTTAATTGAAGAATGTTGCAAAACTGACCCAAGTCATTATTGACAAATAAGTCTCTTGTCCAAGCAAGAATGTTGATCAAGTCCTTTGAGCAAGCAACAGCAATGGACACACACCGAGCAAATGATATGGTGTATTTAGATTTTCCAAAGGCTTTTGATAAAGTTTGTAATGGAAGATTAATGTTCAAATTCTAGTTTTCAGCTATTTAGGGAACCATGTTTGGCAGAACCTGGCAGATGAACATTTTCAAAATGATCAAGTAAGAGCAAAACAGTGCATAACACAAACAAAATCAAAATGTGGCTCTAAAAACTTCTCTCTGTTTTTCTTTGTTCCTAAATCCTCCGGGACTGGTGATGACTAATGTTCTTATTCAAGGTAGGCAAATGTATGTTGTTTTTTTTTGCTTTTCCTTTCTTTGCAAGAACTTAACTGTTAAAAGTCCAATAGAAACAGATTTGCACATCTGAAAGTACACAATCACTGTCACTAATATTGATGAACTGGTTTTTAGGACAGGCGTCCAAAATCATATTTAGAGCTGCAGTTAGTGATACAGTACATACAGTATACAGAATGTGAACAAGTTTGTTAAAGATGAGCTGTGGGACTGTCTTCTTCTACTCACCACCTCTTTTAATAAAGCAAGACTTGAGAGACGTCATATGAACTGAAAGGCTTTCTAGGCAACATGTTTGTTCTGTGATGTTACCCACAGGCACCTGTCTGAATGATAGATGCTCTTGTCTCCTTTCACAGCATTAACATGCTGATCAATCAATCAATCAGTTTAGGTCCTGTCTACAAACATTATACTGCACATGAGTCATGGTCCACATTCATACAAGCAGTTCCTACCCTATAAGATGTTGATAAATTTTCATGCAATATTACTTACCATTATTAATTCTTCAATATACTGTTTAACATTCAAGTTTAGTTATTAATTGGGATTTTATAAATGCATATTTCATTTACCAATGCCACAGCCCCACTACAACAGCCAGAAATTGTTTCATGCTGAACATGCTTAATAGGTTATGTTAAAACAATGTTTCATCCACTTAATGTCCTCCAAAGAAGTGCATCAGAAGACATTGGCTGTTATTATTTTTTTCCCATCAGTAACCCACTTTTTCCCTGAGAGTTTTACAACAGTGCATTCAAACAAAATACAATCATACCGTTTCATAAGAACTTATGTACAACAGTCATGATTACAGTGCTGTGTCTTTCAATGTTATGAAGACCTTACTCTTTAAATGCTTAACAGCTTTTTAGCTGATTATAGTGAATAGAAAAAAAAAATGTTCCAGAGGTGAATTTTAGAACATATAATGAGAGTGCAATTTGAGAGGTTTGGGTCGTAAATTGAAACCCACACAAAGATGTAATCCAATAATAATAATAATATATGAATTGGTTGAATAAATTATATATAATGATTCATAGCTTTTAAGGTCAAAATGCTTATTCTAAATCAGCAATGCACAAAAAGAATCAAACTGTGAGCAAGCTTGTACCTCACCGAATAGAAAAATGGAAAACCCTGCAATACTGCTTTCATTCTTTAGAAAACTGGAGTGGAATCCACCAGAATCATAGATAGTAGAAAAAAATAACATTCTTGAAGAGCTAAGGAAATGATTTCTTTAACTCTTTACAACCTCTTTGATTTTCTAGACAAAAACACCCACAACAACTCTTATCAATGTGCTTTGCTATGAATGTGCATTCTCAAAATCCCTTGTCCAATATAATAACAACGGCATTAATATTGATCTCACATAGCCTGGATCATAGACCAGCTGAGTAATGGAGCCAAAATGGAATTGGACATCACCTGGCCTTTGGCTCAGGTGGCAGCACAACAAACAATAAGGGTTACATCACAAAGGAACTGCACTAAGGGGAGGCAAAACATACAGAAGCATTCTAGCAACTGGTGGCAGACCAAAGTACGAATAAAGCATGCAATGATCCCTTTGGCATTTTTCCAGTTTGATTTTGCCTCCACTTTGTTCATGACCCAGGCTTTTTGAAACAAATTATGGATTGTGGGTGATATGATATTTCAAATGTATATATTCACCACAGCTGATAGCAATAGTAAGCAGTGTGTTATCACTGCTAGTGGGTGTTTTGTAGTTTCTTACCGAAGGTACATTTTCACTATCCACTACTTATTTTCTTCTTAAAAAAACACTCATTCCCAGAGCCTTCTTTGCAGAATACTCTCACACTCTGCTGAGTTGATGGAAATTCTTAACTCTGGCTTTTATCGATGTTGTTCTGTCAGCATGTATTTCTCTAATTGAAATCTTATGCAGGTACTCTATTCTTTGCTTGTTTTCTTGTTTCACCTTACAACCACGGTTGAACATTCCTTGACTCTCAGTACTTCGTGACGGTGGATGTCTTGCAAAGAAAATTTGGCCCCACCAGTAAATCATATTTTAATCCTCTAGCTTTGCTTTCTGCAGCACTTTCCTTGGACCATAAAGGCGAACCAAAATAAACCTTTCCATACTGCACTGGAAGTTTTTACTGTTGACAAAGAGTAAAGTGGAAAAAATCTTTTTTTAGGAATTCGTTTTCGAGGAAAACGAAAAATACAAGGCAGCATACCTAAACTTGTGGAATTATAAGAGATCGGAGTGTCCCAATTGTTAATAGATGTACAATTTTAACCAATCTGATACTGTGGTTCCACGGTAATGTTTTGTTCCTAATGTTTTTTTTTCTATAGGTATACGGAGGTTATTTGACCAGCCGTCTTTTGAGCACTGATGAATCTTTAAAATGTGGAGCAGTTCTTTCCCCCATTACTGACTTCAGACTATATGGTGAGGACAATACTAGATTCTTATCAGCACTGAGAGAAACCATGAGGCCTTGAAGGGATGAATTGTAAGAAGAGCAATAGGTGAAGCATAGAAAGCAGTGACAGGAGACAAGAGTTGTGGGTCTCCTCTTAATTACTTTCCTGCCAGCAGCGGGCGATTGTATCTGCGTAAGTGACATTAAGGAAGGGAATCAGCATCTGTCTATTACAGCATAAAAAAGGGCAAAATTGAAAATCACTGTATGTGCTGTAAAGTGTCAGTAGTTTGTCCCTGGATTCTCAGTTCTCTTTGAAGAACACGCTGAGTCATTGGGAAATGATCTCTCACTGCAACACTGTCAAAATATTCTTTCAAATTTATTTCTACACTTTAAGGAACTGTGCCACAATGCTTCTACCAGTCACATCAAGCTGAAAATGTTTTGAAAAAATTTAACAGTTCAAAAATCCGTTCTTCACGGTATGCAGAAAGGCAAAATCGGGTTACCACAAAAATACGCTGACAATAAATTGGATAAAGTAGATTAAGAACATGTGCTTCATTCCATGCTTTCATCGATATCAACAATGGGTTTGTGCATTAAAGCTTACAATATTCTGAATGTGAACATTTAAATGTAAAGATCAGGTGTATTATACAAATTCCTGTTTTCCTAATATTTATGTTTAGTTTCTTACACAAAAGTGCATAAAGTACATCTTGGGATATTCCAAAACATTATTTCAAATGCTGCAATGTAAAACTGCACAAACATGATCCAGTGCTGGGGTTTACTGTAACAGCTGGCGAAAGTATTAAAGGTTATTATATATCTTGTTCATCTTTTTTCATAATCCCTCTTTTTTTATAAATTGACTGTTGATTCTGTGTTGCTCAGATGACTTATCATTCTTATGTGTTCATTGTTATTGACTTTAAGCCTGTGTAAATGCGCACAGAATGCCACAATTTAGGTAGCAATTAAATTAAGCACACACCACAATGATTTGGAGAGAAAAAATCATGGTCAGATATATGATCAGTTTACAATTATGTTAACTGTGAAGCCTATAGAAGTCTCCCCAAAAACAATATTTGAACAAATACCAAGCAAATTTATATCCTAACTGTTCCTGCTGTTTTGTTCCAGCCTCTGCATTTTCAGAAAGATATTTGGGAATGCCTGAGCGTGAATCTATGGCATATGAGGTACTTTCTTCATTTGTAATTTCAGGCATGTTGTATTTATATACAGTACCATGATGTACTTTACCACTTTTTTTAAAAAAAAAAATCATTTATTTGCAGATGGCAAAATTAGGACCGCGTGCAACACAATTAACAAACAAGAAGTTTCTGATTATTCATCCAACAGCTGATGGTAAGTTAAAAGCATTTTAATAAAAATAAAAAGACTGATGATCCTTTGTTGATCATTTTAAAATATGCCTTAGGTACAAATAATTACAGTATACTGTATTGAAAGTCACAGCACTGCTCGGTATGTGATGTACTGAGTGAGTGGCAGTTCAAAAAGTGATTTATAGCAGTAATAAGGCAAACTGAAAACACTAGTGCTGGGACTCTGAGACCTTCTGTAACATGGAAATTGTAGTAAATCTTCTGCTAGAATGACTCCTGGATTAATATGAGATGGGACAGGGCTTTAAATTTACCCCTTACTTAAAGCAATTATACAAATTAAGCTTTAAACCATGTATAAACTGATATAGTTGCTTAATAGCAGCAACACATTAAAACTGGATGCTACAGAGAAATAAAATATGTTGAATTTTATTTTTTCTTTACATGCCCATATTTTAAACTTTCTTTTTCAATTCTGTTAGTTATATACAGTATTTCCGTTTTACAAAGCCATACCAAATAAAATAAGTAATGCAGATCAATAAGTCATGTATTCTGCACATACAGAACAAGATACTCAGTTTTGCTTACACAGAGAAAAGTCTGTGGAAATGAGGGCAATTTGTAGAAACTATTCTCAAAGAAACCATTACAAAGCGTGGAAAACCTGCAAAATAAAAAATAATACTGACAAAATAATTATACATTTCATTATTTTAATTCCATACAATAATTTTGGTTTATTGTATTCTTTGCAGTAATTAAAAATTGATTTAAAAAAACTTTTATTGAGAAAAAAAGTTAAATGATCAGATATATTGAGCATCAATTTAAGATAAAAAAGCAGCTCCAAACCACTCTAAGGGTTATGAGAAGGTTGTTGAAAATCTCTGGGATGAGCATAATTTGTTGCCCTCATATTGTGGAAAATAAGGCAATTAAAAGCAAAGAAATAAATAGAAAAGGTGTTTCATTTTTTTTCTATTTTAAGAGCTTTGTTGTGTTTGTTGAGAAAAGAAAGGAAGCACTTCATTTTGTCCAGCTTTCACTTCCAATAGCTTATTTATAAGAGTAATATTTATAGCATATTTTGTCTCATAAGGTCCATTGGTGATCATTATTAAAATAAGCAAAACACCTTTTCTTTGTGTCATTATTCACCCTTTAAAAAAGTCTTTTTTTAGAATCTTACAAAACATACCAGGGAAAGGCACGCCAACAGAAGCTGTATAATGAAGTCCTGCACAATAAAATAGTGCTGATTAAGTTATTATAAAATGGGTGCAACTGAAAACAAAGAATATCATGCTCCAAATTAAAAAAAATCAGTTATTCAAACCTTGCAATGTTTTAAAAGCTCAAATGGAACTGATTAAAATTAGTTTATTACTCTGAGTTAATTGCGAAATTCTTTTTTTTCCCCCAGAAAAAGTCCATTTCCAGCATACAGCAGAGTTCATTACTCAGCTCCTCAATGTAAAGGCAAATTACACACTTCAGGTAAACAGTCTTTTATGTCTTTGTATAACAGTGTTTTTTTTTGTGAGAAACAGCTGATTGTGTCAATAAGGTCAATTCTCATGACTACATTTCATGTCTTCAATTGAATTGTTCCCTTTCCCTTTATTTCATGTTCTGTTCTTTCCCATTGTAGTTTTCTGCAAATGTTTCTGTTTAAAGTGCAGCCTTTACTGTCAGCAAAGTTTTTCAGCAAATTATTTTCATATTTCTTAAAGTTTCTATGTATAGCATCTTAGTTACCGTCTGAAAAGGTACTGTTAAAATGTGTAAAATCAATGCACATTTAAGCCTATGTTAGACTGCAGTACTTTCTGATCTCATTCAAGTTTCAGTTTTGCTATTTTATTCTGTTGCTTAGTAATGCAAAAAAAATTCCTATTATATAATACTGAGACTTCAAAAAGAGGCCACATTAGTATTACAAAAAAGAATATTATTGTCCTGCTTACACATGTTTGATCTGACACCATTACACTGCTGTAAATTCTTATACTGTAGGTAACTGACTCAATGAACACAATTTTTTTATTTCCTGATGAAGCATAAATGAGAAAATGTTAGCTTTGTAAAATGCAAAAAAAGTATAGAGTACAGATCTCTCACTCATATATTAAAATCATATTTTGACAAAGTCAACACAGCAGGTTTCTTCAAAGTAAACAGTGCAATTAGGCACAGAAGTACTGTATATTTAAATCCAACAATAGGGGACATACCTTTACCCAAAGGGCTGTGGGAGTATGGAACAAACTACCCTTGTTGTTTAAGCCAATCTCCTAGCTTATTTCATAAAACAATTGGGTTTGCCCCTGGGATCAATTTACTCCCACAGTAACTATCAGGTAGTCCTTGCCTTGTTCATAACTGTTCTTATGCTCTAATTAATAGTGGAATTTAGATTTTCCTATAGTCATTTTAAATACATTTCAGAAACAGTTAAAAGTCACAAATCCCATGTGTTTTTCATAAATACTGTGTATGAATGGGTTGACTTAATATACTGTATTTCATGGTTTTTTGATACAGCAACTAAAAACAATTTCCTCTGTTACAACTCTACAGCATTACTGGCACAGATAATAGTGAACTGACAGAACACTTTCTATCTGAAGGAAAAAAAAAAACTAAAGATGATTTGGAACTACGCTCGATTAAAGTCTGACAGGTTTAAATTTGAAATTTTATAAGAACAAAGCATTTAAAGAAGTCACGTGGCTTGCATTTAAGAGATTAAACTGCTTAGAATGTCTTTTTTCTTTTAATTGGATTATTTTGTTAGAAACATAGGGCATATTTAATCCTCCATTTAAGTGTATATGTTGAAGATTTATCTTAGAAACTCCTTAGATTTCCTAATTGCTTGATGTTTTTCGTTTTAATTACTGTAATAATCCTCATCAGCAAATGAATAGCTGGCATAGTGTATGCCTCCTTAGCAAAATGAAGGGAGATAGGGAGAAGGGAGTTAAGTGCACTATGTTCTGTTCCTGATTTGAAAGTTGAATATCAAGCCTTTTGTTTCCCTTCCCTCCTCCTTGTCCTACTCCACATGACTTACACTACTTAAGATGAGAAACATGGGGTTTGCTAAGGAAAAACTAAAGGGTGTTTTAGCTTTGTGTCAATTGGAGGGCTTCAGGATACAGTACTGCTTCAATCACTGTTCTGTTTCTCTCTTGCACAGTAAACTTGCAAACATATAATGTTCTCATTTTATATTTCTCTAATATTCTCAACAATATAGGACAAATACAAACTTTGAACAATGCGTTTTTAAAACTATAATGGCATCTACAGTATGCTTTCACCTTGAAACTACAGGTACTATAGAAAAGGATGTCCACAAATCTTTCTGTTACCTTTTCACAAAAATATATTTTTGGTCTAAGATCTCCTTCTGACTTGGGTTTTTAATAATGATGTGTGTTGCATGATGGAAATATTAATAATGCCCTATTGTATTTAAAGCAGATTTCTCCCTGCATTTAAGGGGAAATGGTTTAATACTGCAACAATTTTTAGATATATTGTAACATGGCAAAATTCGTGTTATCCAAAAAATTGCAGGTTCTTAATTACAAGTTTATAATTAATTATTGTCTCATTCTAACACTAGAACACAGTAGTTTGTAAAAATCTACGTTCAGAAAATAAATTAATGTTTGACAAAGGTTAATACGGTGTTTTGTTTATATTATATTATATAGCATATTATATTAAGCAGCTTTTGTCACTAGACTAAAACCTGCAGACGTCTTCAATTCTTATTATTGAATTAACTTTTTGGCAGGGAATATTTTAAAGCAGTTTGAATACAGATTTGCATTTATTGCAAGCTCTTTGGCATTTTCTAAAAAAAAACCTCATGTACAACTCCAGAAGGAATAATCTAAGCATGTTCTTAATGCAAGCAGAACCTTTCACATTTATTAGTACATTCATTTAAGCATACCTCTGATGAAGCTCTTTCGATATTTGTTTTGAGTCATCAGATTCACAGGCAAGGAATGAAAAGCAAATCCTGTACCCAGTACGTGTTCATTCTCTCATCGGTATCAAACCTTTCTTCCCCTTTCAGATCTATCCAGATGAAGGACATTACATTCATAGCAATGGGATAAAGCAGCACCTGTACCAATCGATCGTGAACTTTTTTGAAGAGTGTTTCAGACTTCCTGATAAAATTTTCGAAGAAACAATTGAAGATGACAATGAAGAAGAAGGTTAACCTAACTTGTGGGCCAAGCACAAGCCAGCTTATTGAAGACAATATGCAACTGTTTTTTTTAACATCGTTTTCTTCTTGAACAAAGTTCTGTAAGCATGTATCTAAGACTGCAAATCGGCAGCCAGCCCTTTGCTTCACTTGTCCCAACCTTCTTTTATCCCAACAGGGAGAATACTCAAGCATGGCATTACAAAACCATTGACTTTTGTTTGAAATAGGCATATAAATATATGCATACGTGGCATCACATTTCTGTCTTCGGTAAAGTAAGCGCTTCAGGAGGACTGTACCTGCAGAAGGAAGATGGCTGCAAAAGGCAGTTGTTGGTTCTGTCCACAGAAGTCATCTTCAGATGCAAAGAACTGTCGATATTGGCTTAGGAGAGACAACATAGGAAAAAGATTTTATAGCACAAGATTTTCAGTCTCATGTCTGGACTTTCTCCAGTGAAATAGTAGATGAAAAATACATTGCTTTGTGTGGTGGGGGCTTCTTTATGTAATCAAAGGTACTGTTTTTGAATCATGAAGACCTTTACACCTCATAGTGCTTGTGTCCACTGTTTTCATGTAAAGTAGCACACCAGATGAATCATCGGGGTATTGAAACAATGTTTTTCCAGTGTTCATGTTTGTCCTAATCTTGAAATCCTTGTAGCCTCAACTAGGTATTACAGTTTAGTAGCTTTGAGTTGAGTTATGGTTCAAATGGTCCAAGATCCATGTCTGACAAAAAATTAGACTCTTAACAAAGCAAGGAATACATAACCTGTTATTTTCAGAATGGTTTCTAATCACATACTGTACATTGATCATTTCTCAAAGCTGAATTGTTGTAATTTTATTGTCTTTATGCTTACAATGTCTTACAGTGCTATTAAAATAGAAGCCTAGAAACTAGTTTTAGGCACTGTGCCTTAATTTGGGAGCAAAAAGGTCCTTCCCAGGATAGTACCTGACAAACCGGTTCCTGTCAATTGGAAATCCTGCAAAAAACTACTCAGAATCTTCAAAGCTAGCCATAACCACAAAGTCGTTTTTTCAATGTTACCTCGGAAGTACAGTATATAGTGTCTAGACATGCCACATTTGTGTGCATGCAGTGCCATTTATTAGCACTGTACTAACATTTCAAAATATGTATCATCACAGTTGTATATTACAAAATGTCAGTTTTCAAAAAATGTATTAGGCCATACTGTTTGCCATAAAAATAGGAATTAATAAAAATCCTTTTAGCTGTTGTCAGTAACTTTCACTACTTGAGAGTTCTTAAGGCACAAGTCTTGTTAAGGTGTTTTTTTTCTTTGTGAAATTGTGTTGCGTTTGAAGTGCATGTTGGCAACCATTTGCAACTTAAAGCTATTTTTTTTTAAATAGTTCAATTTAAATGTAGAATTATACCATATTATTTTTGACGGCTTGAATGTTCCTTGCAAACTTGCATTTCATTTAATATTGTGAGTAAACTCTCTGTCTTGTCAGTTGGTGTACAGATGTTATTCTATATCATTTTAGTCTCTTAATATATTAGTGTTAATTGTACATAAAGCATTTTGAAAGATCTATTTAATAATGTTCTTTTTCATTTTGTTTGATGTTTCTTTTTTGAGAAACTTATGGTAATGTAGGCCTACTCTTAAAATGCCAGTGGGATGCACACTTCCACTCTATTGCTTAACAGGGAGATGTGTTTCTATGATAATATTGATGGCTTGAAACATCTCAAATTAGCGGGAAGAACTGAAAGAGATTTTGTGCCGATACACTCCAGTTTGTCTACTAAATTTGTAGAAGAAAAATGAGGATGTGGCATGAAGGTTTATGTTTTCAGAATAAAACTTATTTTAACATCATTAAACCTGAATAATGTATTCCATGTCTTGAACTGGAATAGGATATACAGTATGTGAGAAAATGTTTTGTATCTGTTTCTTAGTGTTGTACATATTTGGCTATATGGATTATTAGAAATTGTGCTACATGCTTCAGTATAAATGATTGTTCTTTAAGTATATTTTACACAACTGGAACCAATGAGTCCATAGTTTTTGTTGTGGATTTTTATAATTATATACATCTGTTTAAAGAAGCAGAAATATAAACCCTCTTTAAACCTGTACTCTTTTAATGTAATCTGACAGGTCAGTGTAAACGTAAAGGATTTACTGTAACACAACAGTATTCTGTCTTGCACTGCAGTATTCTGAAATCCCACTGTGCTGTACCTCTACCTAAATTAAGTTCACACAAATGTTCACAAGGGATGATCATATTGTGCTCAGTCATTCATTGCAACACGTGTAAAGCTTAAACACTCAAGTTACTGTTACAGATGTGAGTATGGACACGATTTTCTTGTGAATGAAATAAATTTAGCTTCCTGGTACTTCTGCAGCTGCACAGAGATCACATTTGTCAGTTGTGATTCTAGAAGAATAACCAAACCATGACCAATGAAGAAAAAAAATAAACGTTATACAGTGTTTTATGTTTGTATAAAACAAAAATAAACCTTATATGTTATTTTATGTGGTATAGACAGGAAAACAAATGCTACAAAACGTGGTATTACAGACTTCATGTCTGAATAATCAGTAGTTTTTTGACCACATACTTAATTGTTCTGTAGCTCAATGTCTACTTTGACAGCTCCATCTGTTCTATGTTGCTAATTGCAGGATACCCCTGAAAAGGAAGTATTGCTTTATTATTTAACTTAATTCTCATTTGGGAAATAAGAATGAGTGACATCGATGTGGATTTTTCTGAGCTTATTACCATTTGATATTTCACCTATTAAATCATTGGGAATCTTCAGAAACCAGTTACTGGATCAGTCAATGGACTGGTCTGCTTTGATCTTGTTCTTACTGTATGTTCTAAATCTTTTTCAGCAAATAAGTTACTCCGTTTCACTGAATGTCAAAATAAATGAGTACAATATCTTCATGTTAAAAGGCAAAAGGTCTTCTGCATAATGTATCTGCATAACAATGCTGTAAACATCACCGATTTGTGAATGCAGAATGAAGATACAGGTAAATTTCAGGTAGGTGAGAGGTTTTAGATAGTGGTAATATTCCCAGTTTAAAACAGCTTTTTGATTATTTTTAAATTACTGTGAATGAAATTAAAGGGTAAAACCTGAAAAGTGATTAAGAAAAAAGGATTTAGCAGACTAGCTGCCTGTGAAGTTTCCAATAAAAATTGACAGGAGCTGCTTCAGAAGGACTTTACAGGACTGGTGTTATGGGTGAGAATGTTACCATTTTAAATGTGTGTGTCCGGACAAGCCTGAGCACATTTTCCTATTTTAAATCAATGAGACAAGATCCCACGTGTAACTAACTGTATAAACTTATACATTTTGAAACAGGCTGAATGCACCTTCCAGTAGTCGACACCTTTTAAATTAGCGTTTTGAGAGATGATATTTCATAATACAGTACAGCACATCAAAGTGACCAAAGCAGGTCAAGAGAATTCCCACCACAACCAGGATTCTCATACAATGAAGCAATGCATTTTGAGGCCGATTGTTCTCCTGTTCCGAGGTCTCCCTGTCCTCCAGAGAAACTTGCTGATGCCCAGGGTTCCTAACTAGAAATAAAATATATCCGATTATATAGATGCCATTTACTGGAGGTGTTTATCAGTGAGCAGAACTGTTAATACAGTAACGGCTAAATATGATCAACATTTGTGCTGAACCAAGCAGGCTGAAATTAAAAATGCAACAAGTGGACGTACTGTACCACACACAGCAGGCGGAGATGCAAAATGTACGATATGGGTTAAAAACTAAACCCATGCCTGGACGATCTCTTGCCTTTATACGCCAAAATTAAAATGCAAGGCAAGTGAAATGGCCAGTTAGATTTTTGGTGTTATGAATTGGCAGGGTAGTGAATTCCTTTTAACTGATTTGCTGTGTACTTCTTGTACGAGAACAAAGGATGGAGGAAATCGTTTAAGTCTTGGCCCGTAGTTTGGATAATTGAGGTTCCTGGAAATCAGGACAAAGTCATAACATTGTGATGATCAAATACATAAATAGGTGGTCACAAACACCACCACACACACCGTGTTTGTCCATTCAATGTCTAACAATGCAGCCATTTTATCCATTTTTCTGAATTCTATGTAGAATAAATGATACATATCCTTTTTTTTAAAATATGAACTTACAGTATATTTGACTCAAAGGGAGCATGCTACATGTACCTCTGGTAAGAGATGTCACATAAAGATGATATGACAATTACAGTATTAATCAATAGTATTTATGTTTAATAATTATTTTTATTGTGTCAAACTGGAAAAAGGAAATACATTTAAAATATGTAACTTTAAACTTTTTTTAAAAGAAATACGTAAATATAAAACTTTAAACTGCTCCAAACACTTGAAAAACAATTTCTAAGTGGTTAAGGATAATTACATTCTAATGTTTGATACATCTAATATATTTGATTTATAGGATGCTTAATTAAACATGCGTTTGCACTAGTCTTGGACCTCAGTTTTGAAAAGTCAATTGTGATGTTTAAAGGTGAGAATCTGGCAATTAATAATGTAGATCCCAGAAACATGCATACATGTATGCTTTCAAGATAAACACCATTTTAACTGCTACAAAAGTTACAAAAAGCAATTTTGCACTGGACCAGAAAGCTTTAAAAGTCAGATGATAGAGCTAAAGCAAAGTGACTCGTATAACTGTCGTATAGCACAACACAAATAGGAAAAAGGCAAACATCAGTACTTCATTGAGTGAAATTTCATTTCTTTAATGTGTAAGGTTTTAAGTCTTCTATATTGGAATATTATAATATTAACAACTGCAGAAGAGCTATTTATCAATGGAAATCCTATATTCAGCATCACCTAAAATAGGTCTGATTAAAATAGATCTCAGGAGCATAAATATAGCTCTGACTATGATATGTATGTATGGCTTAATCTTGTGTGGAGTCCAGTGATGATTTGCATACTACAGATCTTTAAGGCTACATTCTTTATGTTATATTGCCCTCTGCTGTTTAAAAGGGTCATCAACACTTGTACTGTATGTCAGTCCAGCATTTATTACTATTCTGTTACTTCAATCCACAATAAAGCAATTAAAACAGTGAATTCTGAATGCTCCAGTGAAAGAGTGGTTTCAAGGGTAAGTGGAACCAGATACAGTACTTTTCTCTTCTATTAAAGTTTCATAAATGTATCTACAGAAATAGTATTGTTAACATACAGGCTACTATAATAAAGAACTCTTTAATATCCAATAAACAATAAAGCAGTTCTAGAATTCCACTTTGGGGGACAACAGTTAAAGTGTGCAAATAAAGTTCATGAAAAGATATATACCTACAATTAAGACAATTATTCTTGAGAAATAATCTGAGAACACACAGAATGAAAATCCATTATTAATCTTTAAATTGTTTTCCATGCTCTGTGGCAACAAAATCTTATTAATTCAACTTTGTTTTGCACTAGCTTAGAGGAATAATAATAATAATAATAATAATAATAATAATAATAATAATAATGTAGTTTATATTGCATTTATAGTGTTTGCAATTTTATTTCCAATTCCCAAATACATACAAAGTATTTATATCATTATAGCTTAATAATAATAATAATAATAATAATAATAATAATATTCCTCATTTTAAAAAGTTGCATGGGCATCAGTTTGATTTTGTACGGTGAACCCATGCGCTGGGCGAGACTGAGCTGAGAGAACCAGGGCGTGGTGCTGTAGCAGGCTGGGCGCATGGTCAAACATACAGGGAAAAACAGTCCAGTGGCATAAAGTAAAAGCCGGGGAGTACTGTACAAAGCACCAAGAGCAATCCAAGAGATAAAGTCAGGGCACAGCTGGCAAGGCCCAAGCGAATAAGAGAATGGGAGAGAGAGAACAAGAGACTCACACAGGGCTTGACTCTATACTAGAGTCCTGAGCAATGTTAGAGCCGTCTTTAAATATCCTGAACCACCTGATATGAGCACTTTTCATCTATGCCCACAGATGATGCAGATTTCCTGTCGGAACACGTTGCCATGAGTCACCGTGAGTGACGGGTGAATGGCTGGCTACCATGATGAACGCTAGTGTGCTCCACAGCTTTGCAGCGAAGGAGGGTCTGGAGATCACGCATAAAAAAAAAAATCTTTAGTATAGTATAACAATAATAGAAACAAAATCATTTTTTCTCAACCCTATTGTCAGACATGTCTTGATTTTTTTTCCCCACTCTTGTTATCTAGTCGCCTTACTGATGGACAGCATATATTTTGCTATTTCATCCTGGCAGGAGCAGAACATTTTCAGAATGAACATAGCTGTTGTGTCTCTGACCTTCTACAGTGCAGCCATTCATTTCAGCTTGTCATCTGTACCAGGTGCTCCACTTCTTGAAACATGTCAGATTCTTCTGCTTTTCCCTTTATCTTAAATCTCTTAGGCAGACGCCTAGTTATCTGAACCAGATTCCTGGAGGACAGGGTCCCCAGCTCTCTGCCTCTGAAGTCACTCTTCTCCTCCTGCCTAGTCATGATTTTGAAAGAATGGCTTAGGTCTGGTGGTGCCTGTTTCACATTAGTACTGAAAGAACAAATATTCACTATACTATCATCCTCTCCAGGAAGGGGAAAAACAGTAAAGCTTTGCTTGTAAAAGAACTTGGACAGAATGAAAACCCGAATGCACTGGAGCTCTCAAGCACTGGAGCTGCAACCTACATGTTAATTACTGTGGCTAGAGCTTAGATACAACAGCTTTGATGAAAAGTGACTAGATGTAGCTGTCTAGCCCTGCAGTGAGTTACAGGACACAAATACCTGAAAAAGGGAAGGCTAAAATTACAAAATAAGAATTATTGCTTTCAGGTGCTCAAATCTCTGTAGTTCTAGTGTCTAAAAGAAGAAACTCACACAGCACTAATTGCTTCTGTTTTAATTCTTCTTTTCTATCATCTGCACACCCTTCCTGTTTCCATATGCTCCTTCTTTCTTGTCTTAAGGGCCTATTTTTCCTATATTTTGTCTTCCGTGAAGACCAACTCAGTGATATATCTGCAATAGGTCACCTGGATCTTTGGCCACTTTGCCAGCCTCAAGTGACAAATTAAGATTAAATGGGTACAAATACTTTCAGGGCTGCCCATCATTTGGCTTTACAGAACAGGGTACTGTACTTTAATGGAAATATGTAAACATGTACTGTAGATACCCCCAACACCCAACAATACACGTGAAACTTTTTGTTTTTTGTGAGAGAAATGTAACGCATTATGTCTAAACTCACAAGATACATTTGGAAAATGTACTCTATTTTCCTGTTCACTTTCTATCCATGTCTGTGGAAACAGTGCCTTGATGCAAAATTGCTGGCTTAGCCGAGACATTGTTTTTTTTTTTTCAAACTGTGTATTGGTTTCAGAGAAGAACCTTGCCAGTCTAAAGGAAAGAGTTTAATCAACAGACAGCAGTTCGCTAAATTTCAGCTCTTTCTCCTGGCAACACTGCGATCCATGGATAGGTGGACCCTTAATGGATATTTCCATCACATGCTCTTCTCATACACTACCCCTGCCAGACATTCAATCAAAACATTGCTGTGGCTGCTACTGAAATCACGGAAACTGTATTTTACTGTACAATCAATCACATTGCAGTTCTTATGTACAATATATATCCTCTATTATTTTCACAGCACACAAGTCACAAATGTGACATCTTCACAGAGTAATAAAATCTAGCTGGAAAAAAGGATGAATAGGCAAAGCAATTTAGAAAATCCAATATACAGTATCAGTATTCTTCTCTTCTTTACTCATATTGTCTATGTATTTGTGCATACATAATCAATTGGAAAAACAAGAACACATTTTAAGAAATTGTTGATGATTTTATTGCACAGTATCTGTTCTACTCTTAAAGCATAAATTTCAGTGCTTTAAGATTATGTTAATCTCCCATAACCTAAATAAACATACCATGTTAATGACATGCAAAGAAACCAACATTATTAAATTGAGAGATTAGGGTTACACTTGGTTCTGTTTCTGCTACAGCTGTTACATCAAAATGTATCAAGAAAAGAAAACTCATCAGAAACAACATTGCTGTAAGGCATAGAGATAGGAAACGCGTATCAATGCCTAGGATACAAATTCATGTTATCTTACAGATTGAACTTGTGGATCCTGAAGAGTGTGACTGATACAGACAGGCATGAAAAAAAGTGATATGTATTGAAAAATGTCTTGGATGTTTTATGGTATATTGCCACAGAGTAAGCTTAACCCCAAAGAACTCAAAGTTTACAAATAAAAAAGACCAGCAAATACTCTACACAGCAAATACTCAGAGTGTTTAATCGGACATGTGTAGGATGTTTCATCAAGAGAACACTTCAAATGACAGTAAAAAAAGTAAGACTTCATTTATGTTGACAGTGATTGGAGTTTCCTGTTTTTTTGACTGGAACGGAAGTTAAAAAAAGATTCTCAACAAACTAAACTCCTACAATTCAGTAACAAAATACATAACAGTAAAAGAATCACTTATAATCCAGAATGGTATATCTGTAATCAGACTGTTGCATTGCAATTCTGAATTATTGTTGCAACAAGCTGTCAGCACTCATACTGTATATTGTGCGATAGAATACCCTCTCTATTATCTTATTCTATCAGGCAAGCATTGGCTATAAACTACAACTCCCAGAGAGCTATTGTACTGTTGCGCACCAGTTATCATTTGTTTTCTCTGACCTCTTTTATATGAAAGGCTGTGGTAAACAAATACAAACTTCTGTTTAACATTTAATCCAGCGCTGTGAGAGCAAGGCAAAGAATGTCCTGTGATGACCTGCAACCTTAAAATGCAACCATTTTTAATGAATGCAAAAGTGTAGTTACTGAGCTATTAAAATTACCCTCAATTACCTCTGAATGTACCTTGCCTTCAAAGTACAATTCTGTTAAAATGATTTGATCCCGCCTTATAAGAGACTATGAAATGCAGTAAGAGCTTGATATATTTTCTCTATAAGCGCTCATGGTGTCAAACACCATCAATTTACAGTAACATTTGCCAACACAATTTCAGATTTACTGGTTGTGTATTACTGATTGGCCTCTATCCTCTCCAACAGTTGCTAACTCTAGGTTAAAAGTATCCAATGGAAGGACCTGTTGGTGCAACTCCATCGGTATCAGTCCTCGCATGAAAGCCATCCATACCGAAAGATCCTCTTCCTAACAGGGATTGCTCCAGGCTACAAGGAAGTGCCACAGTGAAAGAGCCCATTCTCTCCAAGGTGAGATGCTTCCCAGCATCCAGCTGTTGATAATGTCTCAGGGAAAGCCCTGTGGTTCGGAAACATTATACAATACCAAAGCCCTTCACCTCCAGCAGGACCTGGGCCGCAGGTTCTTCAGCAGTCGCCCAAGGCCCGGGATCTTCTTGTGGCCAGGCCCCCCTCCATAAAACCTCCTCCCTGTGGCATACACCACAACCAAATCAAAAGCCTAAGCTCTTCTTTGAGTTTCTGCCTAAATGTCTTCACAAAGTCCCTCCCTACAGTAGCATAGCCGAGCAGCTACCCTGCTTACCGTCTTCTGAACAAACAACAAAGTCTCTCCCGGACCGTCCTCAGAACAGTCCCTCTCTGGCAGAGAGACATCACATTTCAGAGTGTTCACAAACTCACAGTTCCTTGATAAGTCCTTCTCCTCTGGTGAATGGAGCAAACACAAACACAAACACAAACACAAACACAAACACAAACACAAACACAAACACAAACACGGTTTCTGTGTTCTTACCTTTAGACAGCAGATATCCTGTCAGCTTCCTCTTCCTGCTTTCTTTTTTAAAGAGTCACCCGACCAATTGGCTTCCTGCCTTTGGTCAGGTGACAGAGCAGCAGATCCTTCACTCTCACAGAAGGCACCAAACAGTCATTATCGGGCAGCCACACCTCCTCGGGCAGAGAGGCACCTAGAGATGAGGCTGGCGTGGCCTGGCTGCTGTGGCAAACCACAGTCTCCTCCGTTATTTCCAGAGCAGATTGGTGGCACTGTGGCTAAGAATCTGCGCCTGTGGCTGGAAGGTTGCTGGTTCAAATCCAGCTTCCAGAGGAATTCTACTCCATTGGGCCCCTGAGCAAGGCCCTTAACCCCAGCTGCTCCAGGGGTGCCGTATAAATGGCTGACCCTGTGCTCTGACCCCAAGTTTCTCTCTCCCCATCTGTGTGCTTGTGTGTCTCATGGAGAGCAAGCTGGGGTACAGTATGTGAAAAGATAAATTCCTAATGCAAGAAATTGTATATGGCCAATAAAGTGATCTTAATCTTAATCTTTCCTTCTGCCAGCGCCACTGCTTCCTGCACAGCCTTCAGTACCTCGTGCTCTTCCACCTCTGTACACCCGCAATACGTCCTGCTGCTGACGCCACTGTCATGAAAAGTTACTGACACACAAAACACAATGGTGTGTTGAAAACCAAACGTTTGATGCCCTAATTAAATACATAGCTGAGTACCTGTGAACTACTGAGCCTCCAGAGGATTTCTGGAGCAAACACTTCTCCACTTGCTTTTACCCTCCTCCAGGACATACAGTACAGCACCTTCCAGTTACAGTGTCAGCTGCTCCGGCCCCAGCGTTTCTCCCTGTGAAACATCTGACGAGTGTGGGGAAATAGAGACTACTACAATATTATGTTCCTCTACTAACTATCTAAGGCATATCTGGATAGTTTCCACTCTTACGTTCTATTCATCATGCCATTGAGCCCTAAATTACTTCTGTGATGTTTAGCAGGGCTTCACCATGTGCTGTACAGATCTTCCAGATCTCCAGTATGTTTCTAGTCCTGCTTAGTAGCCTTTTTATTCGACCTTTATTTTCAAGTATTTGTTCTGAAACATGACAGATGTAAAGATGTGATTCTAAATCATAATTATACAAAAAGCTAGCAATTCCACTGTTAGTACAGGTCAGGTTTGTCAAATACCAGACTTTTCAATCCATAGCAGTACAAGATCTGTGTACAAACATCTCCTTTTTGATGAGCATAATACAAATTAATTACAATTTATAATGAAATAGTTGTCTCTTTCAAAAACCTGCACTGAAAGGGAGTGAAACGTCCAGTATTTGACAACGGCAATAAAAAGATTTTAATCTAATCTGTAGTAATATGTTCTCCCATAAGAGGGCAGTGTTGTATAAAACCTAATATTTTAACAATTTATCTGAACGTATTTCTCCATAGAATATTCTGGCTATTGGTTTTTAAACTTTTCAACTTGCCTTCAGTTTGTCATGTATGTATACTAGATGATCTTTTCAAATCTAGTATATACTCATTTTAAAACACTTTTGCCACTTCCCTAGATCAAAGGCAAGGAATAATACAGTGAGTCATGAAAAATGAATGTGTTGCTAGATAATATCACATTTCTGTATACAAAAAGTACATTGATCTCACATTTTCCAAGTAAAATATTTGTAAGGGTACAGTATGGGCAATATTTCACAAATCCCTCATTTTATCTAGTAAAAAGTGCAATTAATAATGAACCGCTAAACTGCTTTTCTGGGTGATTCTAAGTTATCATCATCCCTGCTCACCTCTGTTCTGCATCCATATGAACTCAAACTAATGCTGCAATAGTTAGGTGTAACACTGATACAAGCAATGCACTGCTATCAAAATATAATGAGACCAACAAAATGCTATGCACTAAACCTTTTAAATAGTTTTTAAATATTGAAAAGTAAAGTTTATTTTTCTAAAAGGCATCAATGCATCAATTCAAAAATCATACACTATCCTTTACCAAGTTCAACTTTCAAACTACAATCATTATTTTTTAATGTAAACAGAAAAAAAGAAAAGCATCCTGTGTTGTAAGTGAATGAAATTTAAACCAACATTATAATGTAAGGACAGTGTTTATTTTAGTTTTTCTTGGGATAAGAAGATTAATGGGGATTGTAAAATTCTTTGTTAAAGGTGAACTGTGGCTTCTTGCATAGACAATCAAGATTATAGATTACAGAATCTTTTCTGCGTTCTTAGGAAAACACTGTGTCAGATGACTGAGAAATATGAAAAATGTCATTTTCTTTCAATAAACATTAAGCCAGACTGGCAGGGTGGCATTGTTGCTCTGTAGTGCTGGGCCTCTGGGCTCAGTCTTAGACGTGGGGTGCTGTCTTTGTGGAGTTGTGGGTGATGGGTGCTCTGGTTTCCACCCTGTCCAAAAACATACTGGTAGGTTAATTGGCTTCTGGGAAAATCGGCCCTGGTGCGAGTGTGTGCATGTCATTGTTTGTGTCTGTTTGCCCTGCAGTGGACTTGTTCGTTGTCCAGGGTGTAAACTACCTCGCACCTGTTGCTTGCTGGGATAGGCTCCCAGCCTGAATGGGAAGAAGTGGTTAGAAAAACGGATGGATGAACAGAAATATTAAGACAAACCAGCCATTGTCAAAAAGTCCACAAAATGTTCTGGAACTGAAAAGGTTCCTTTCTACTTACAAGATAAATTGACAGCCAAGCAATGAGTTTTGGCTCTTCATATCTGAAACCCTTTGATTGCTTTCCCACATACAGTACATGCCCACAGCTCTGGACAATGATCTACTTTACATAAAGCACTGCTATCAAAATAAAATGAGACCAACAAAATGTCATGCACTAAACATTTTTATTAGATTTTAAAATACCAAATCCTATTACTCATACTTGTGTGGCTTCATTAATGAAATAGCGTGCTGTAAAATGGAACCCTAAATTACAAGTAATTATTCATTTTAAATTAAAATTCATTGAGCAAGAATATAGGCAAGAGAGGTTGGGAGTTAACAGTGAAATGTCCACTATTCCCTTACTATTATATATAACCCTTTCCAACTCTCCAGACATTGTTTCCCAACTCTTCTTCAATTTTTGATGCTGGAAGCAGTATTTCTTGCCAGTTCAACAAAGAATAGAAATAAAATTATGACTGCATTTAGTCTGGATGTAGCCAGATGTAATCCGTTAAACAGTAATGTTGAATATATTGCTTAACTTCCAAATTGTCATTTTAAATTGAGATATAGCGTTGAAGGATTTTACCTTCTACCTTGAATCTTTAGTTTGAAATAACCCTAGGTGCTTTCAATTAAAATATTGCAGCACTATGCAAAAAAAATCCTTATTGGATTGGAATTCGTCTTTGCCTTTCTATTCACCAAGTTCTTTTGCCATGGGAACAGGTCTTCATTACAAAACCATCCTATGTTTTGTGTCATTTTCAAGCAATTATAGTCAGTAAAATTAGGCAGATACAAGTCCTGTATGTCATTAGCAATGCAAGAGCCTCTTTAGCAGTTGAATAAAGCAGGATGATGCAAACAAATAAGGACTTATGAAGTGCATGAGCAAGGAATGACGTGTTTTAAGACTGAATTAATAAGCATATTTTAAAATTATATTATACTCAAATAAATCCACTGGGATAATGCTCTCAATTTAAGGTTTCCACTTAGTCACATTTTAAACATAAGAACAAAATCCAGATTTTACTTTACTCATCCAGATTCTCCCTTGTCGACAAATGGCTTCTGGAAGATGACTTGTAATAATGTTAGTATTGATTTTTTAGAGTTAATGTTTGTTTTATTTTGCTTTGATCAAAACTAAAATTGATCACAAAAAAAGGACAGGCACTTGGAGGGAAAGTTCTGTTTTTCAACAAATGTGATCATGAACCTACAGTATAGTTAGATTCAAATTACGTTAATCTCTTTATAAAGAAAACAAATTGAAATTGATGTGTTAAACCTCAATTTTTGAGGTTTTGGTCTCTAAATGTTAAGAAACAAGATTTACAGGACAGTGAAAGTGCAAATAATAATAATATACAATGGGTAATGATTAAGACAAAAAGATGTCTATAAAGCACAAAAGCTTTGTGATGGAAAACATTAAAAACTTAAGAAATAATATCAGCATTTTTATATTTCAAAAAGTTTTTCAATAGTTTGTGCAGTGGTTCTTTCAGCAAGATTGTCATATGTGATTTCCGTTCTGAAAAGCAAATAAATAATCCTGTGGAGCATTTGTTGGAATGAACTGGAAAGTAGAAAGAAGAAAATACTTATTTTCTACTTGTGAGTTTGGAATTAACATCCACGTGATCCTTTATAGGTCCCTACGAATCTCTAAATGTAATCACACAATAATTAACAGGAGGCATTAAAACACAAATGCGTTTATTACATTTTGACTGCCTCTCAGTATGCTACATATGTTACTGTATGTCTTTATAGGAATTACAAAAATGTGGCATAGAGGTGAAATTGATCAAGGCCTAAAACATCTGGAAGATTATATACTGTAGATAGCTACATGGCTACATAACAAAAAGCAAAAAGTAAAAGCTTGGAATTACCCACCCTTTCCAAGCAGGCTTTTTTTGAGAACCAGGACACATATTTCCTCAGTTAAAGAAGAACTGGAACTTCCAAACTAAATATTCCTTCTTCTTAATTTACCCAGGAGTTTCCAGTTTTTCCAATGAACAAATTGTCTAATTAACAGTTCAAGATAAATTAGAATATATGGGAACCAATATTAAAATCAATTATTTTATTAATTATTAATTATGTCTCATCTTATCACCTGGCACATGTCTAATTGAGTTTTGTAATTGAATTCTGCGTCACTTCTAAATCTGTCCTAAGAAATATTTTCTCACTCTCTTGTACCTAAAAAGACAGGCAAAGCAACAGGAGTTTTGTTGTAGAGCTGTAAGATATTTGGTTCAGAAACAAAGCATAAGGAATGATGATGGAAATGGAGGTACTGTGTTGGATTCTGTTTGTACACGCTGCAGGAGAAAAGCATGCTGGGAAGGTGGGACTGAATAAGTGAGAGTGGACGAACACACAGATCATAGTGGCCTTGTGATATAGGTGATAGGTGTATATTGCTTTTTCCTGTAGAGTAGTAGAAGGGTATTTTCCTTCTCTTTTCATTCTAAATGGGTTGTGAATACTGTCATTGGGGATACAGAGCATGGCAGTGCAGTACAGAATCCTGGTGTGGGTTTTTGATTTAATCAAAGCTAGTTTGGTACCCTTTGGCAAACAGGAGGTGGTGCCTTTGATAGATTTTTTTGAAGTGTTGCAAGGGGCGGAGAGAGACTGGATTAAGTGGTGCACAAAAGTGCTTCTTGAGATTTTGTTTCGCTACTTTTTCTATTGCAGTTTAACTTTTTACCCTGGAAGACAGTACAGACCAATTGTTTTAGAAACATTTTTTATGCATTCTTGTATTGATTAATAAAATGTTAAACCTACCTTTGCAGGTAGGAAAGGTCTACAAATGTACTTGTCTTGTGATGGTGTGTTGCGTGTTCTTGTGTCTGTGGGGCATCTGACAGCCTGTGCAAAGAGAAAGGCCCTAGCACCTGTAAAATTGCTGTGTGCTTGAGGAGGAACATTTTTTTCATATTAATTCTCTAAAAGGCAGGAGAAATGACCATGTATTTATTGCCTTCCAAATATTATCCATCAGAGCAATAGAAATGATATAAATTAGGAGGATGTCTGTATACATAAAATTCTTAATCCATCTTGGTTTAATATTAAATAACCTATACAGGAAAGAGGGTAGATTTCACTCTTTTGTCAATTTATCTTGGATCCTTAGAATTTGCTAAAGTCTTCTGTAATTCATAAGAGCTTTTAATGAAATAGATGAGTCTGTCAGAAACAATAAAATATCATCTGCATACAATAAATTTTGTGCATTCTGTTCCCTGTTGCAAAACTTTAATATCCTAGTCAGTTCTAATTTTCTCATCTAAGACTTATATTAACTTATTAATGTAAATAGTAGTGGGGCCAAAGGACATCTGTGCCAGGTACCATGGGAAAAAAATCATCCTTTTTTTACTATCCCAAAGATCTTTAAGCTCAAAACCAAAAGATTTTTAGAAAAGGTGCAGATTCAATTTATAAGACAGGGGTCAAATTGAACACGGTCTGGTATGTGAGAGAAAAAAATGCATGCAGTCTAATGCTTTAAATGACAGTTAATACAGGACTATTCAGCCATCCAACCACATGTACAATATGAAATGAATGTCTTAGGTTATTATTAGACAATTTCTGCCATGTGAAACCTGCCTGATCCATATTAATTAAGAAACAGAAAAGCCAAAGCTCAAGTGTTAACTAAAATGTGTCAACTAAAATCTTCAAATCTACATTTATTAATGAAATAGGGCAGTATCAATCTATCAATCAAAGTTTATTTATCAAATGCACAACAATACAGCAGTAGTTGCTGGCAATGAAATGTCTTTTGTATGACAGGGGTGGGAGGGGGGGTTAAAAATCACAAAATTAAGGTTACATAATAATAGATAATAATGTAATAGAAATTCAATTAAATAAACTCAGACAAAACTCAATATAAATAGAGCTGCTATGTGTCCAGGGTGTGTGCAATATATGTCCAAGCAGTGCAGTATGCAGAATACAGTGAAAAGCCATTATGGGTGATTTGCTAAAGGAGCTGCAGATTGGCTATTTAGCAGTCTTATTGCCTGGAGGTAGAAGCTGTTCCGTAATCTGTTGGACTTTGACTGAATGCTTCGGTACCGTTTACCGGACGGTAGGAGAGAAAACAGTACAATCCACATACAGTATAACAGGATTGTTTTCTGGCTTATAAATTCAATACATTAATGAAACATTTACAGGTTCTAAAAAATAGATCACCAGATGTGTTTTATGTTTTCAAATTGCCCTTGTGAAAATATCTAAGCCTCAGAGTTTAATCAGAGCACACAATGGCTCTCCCTTAATCAAGGAAGTCTCCAAAGTATCTCTATCCATGCCTGGATGTTTAAGTAGGCTCAGTGTATTGTAAATACTCAATGTTCAGCTGATGCTGCTTTAAAGAGACTACGTATACACCTTTTCAGACCAGAATGCTTCTACCATTGCATAATGAATAGTATCAGTCCTTTTCTGTCGGTATGAGTCATATTGGAAGAGTCAACTGTAACTGTATACTGTACCTATATTTAACTTTCCTCTCAGACGTGGGTTAGTCAAAAATCTGTCTGCAGTTTATTTTTATCTGAAAATATTTTAAAATAGTGATGCAATAATATTAAAGGGAAACATTAACATTCAATTATTTGCATTCTATATACAGTAGTTAGTGCTGTTTTCATCTTAGAGGATATAAAAGCACTTTACATTATAGGACCTTATCAACTAATTGTACCACTAACATCCATTACTACATACATGTGTATGCCTCATCATGTGTGGAAGTGAAACATTACTTCTCCAGTTGAATTTTGGATACTTTCTGACGGACAGTTTTTGCACATTTAGAGTGAAATTTAGTCAATACAAGAGGAATAACACCTTTGTTCTCATGAACTGTGCCATATAATCTATAGACTGTATATGAAACTCACTTCAAAGTATCGTATAGTGCATCCTGTCACCATACTGAGGAACAGGTTTGAAAATTCAGGTCCAGAGGAAGAGTGCCACCTATGTAACCAACACCACAAAAAGAAAAATCCTAATTTACTTTGTGTTTTGGAGGCCTCCCATCCCAGTACTATCCAGGTCCTCCCTTGATTAACGTCTGGTATGACTATCTAACTAGAGGACGGAAATGTTGATTTCTTTAAGAATAAATTCTGATACTTGTTTGACGTCTTCAAGTATCACAGCCAATCTGCCTTTAAACAATTTATTTATTCTAATTTTAATCTACAACAATATGATGACAGGGAGGTTAGTGTTGCTCCCTGGGTTCTAGTGTACTTACTTTACATTTCAATCACTTCACTCAACACAGCGGAACAAGTTATTAGAACCTCTGTTCGTACTGACTGGGCTCAGCCTTCTGTCTTTGTTCATAGTGTGCTCCTCGTCCCCTGGGTTTCACAAATGTCTTGCTGCGTTCAACATTAATTAGAAATACCACCGTAAATCCAGGGGGTTAAGAACAATAGCTTTGCTTTGCTGGTTGATAGTAACTTTACAAAGGAAGAGAAAATGAAGGTCTCTTTGGTCTGGGTGGGGTGCCTTCTGTTTGTAGTCAAAATGTTCTCTCTGTGTATCTGCAAGTTTTCTTCAGGTGCTCCAGCTTCCAAAAGGTGGCAGTAGCATGTTCTTCCAAAGACATTCTAGCTAGGCCTAATGGAGTCTTTAATTTTCTTCCTGTTCGTGTGTGCCGGAACTGGACTGGCATTCTAGGTGTAGTACAACATTGCACCCTCTTCTTCTCATACCTACAGCTCTCAGCTGGCAGGCCAATGAAGCGCAGCAGGTGTGAGCTTGGCCAGTACCTGGATGGGAGACCTCCTAGGAAAGGCTAAGGTTGCTGCTGGAAGAGGTGTTAGTGGGGCCAGTATGGGGCGCTCACACTGTGGTCTGTGCGGGTCCTAATGACCCAGTATAGTGATGGGGACTTTTCCTTCGGATGAGACATAAAAACGAGGTCCTGACTCTCTGTGGCCATGAAAAATCCCAGGGTGTTTCTCGAAAAGAGTAGGGATGCTGTGTGTAACAGTCAATAAACTATACTTCACATAATTATATTATTCACATAAACTACAAACTACAATTTATTCACATAAACTACAATAAACATAATTCAGAATTAGAAAAATTGTAAAAAGGAGATACTCCATTTTTTAAAGAATGTTTTCATATCGTCAATCTTATTAGCAAGTCAGGCTTTCCAAATGAGTTAATTTAGTCATTAAAATCTTTCTTACATGCAAAGGCTGCCTGGGGAGAGAATAGGTCTCAGCAGGAGAATAGACGTAATTTCTCTCCTTAATTTGTCTCTTGGTTATAATTGGGAATGTAAATTTTTACCTCAAGTCGATTTCTCCTAGGACCTTCCCTAAAGAGAAATCAAAACAATTACAGGCACTTCAAATAAAGTGACACCATCTGCAAGCCTTCCACCAGGACAGCTCCCAGGTGGGAGATGGACCTTCTTCATGGATTTCCATCACTGCCAAAAGAGCCACGCTTACCACAGGAGGAAGGAAAACTGAAAGAATGTCAGGGGTATGCTAACACTGCTTCGAAGCCTCCCAAGTAAAATTACATTTTCTCATTCAATACAAGTGTTTCAGAGCAAGAGGTAAAACAGAATTCAGAAGTCACTGGTCTGTTAGGCAAATGGAATAGAAACCTTCAAGAAAGCTTAAAGATAACAACAGTACAAATATAGCCTGAATTATTTCCCCTTCAGTTTAGATGCCGTGTTACGTGACTCTATGCCATGCATTGAAAACCTGTTAAAACCCGTTGTTAAACAGAAGTTTGGAAGGAGGCCAAATTGTAATCCTGCACTTCCTCTCTGTTATATATAAATATTTACAGTATGTACACCGGCTGCCAGAATTCTGCGCACATCCTTTCTAGCACATTCCTTCACCTTAGCTGCACTCTTGCTGTGGCTCCCTGGTTCATTCCTCGTAAGTGAGGAGGGGTGTGGCACCTCTGACCGCCGGCTAACGCTGCCATTTCCTCAGTCAGGTGAATTCACACCAATCATTGGAGTATTAAATACTATCCTATATTTGTTGTCCCTGTTTGTCGTAATTTGGATGTGGCTGAACTGCTGAAATCAAGGATGTCGGCATCGTGTCCCCCAATAGCCCCCCACTATCAAAGTCAAGTGTAAATGTACAAAAATCAATGTACTGCACTTAAAGTTGCCATTTTACTCCTCCATCTTATCTATAGTCAAGGGATGTAAAATAATGGTAAACAAAACTCTCTAGAGGCAGAACAGTGATAGGGTAGTTAGTGCTGCTGTATTACAGTTCTTGGGTGCCGAGTTTCAGTTTTAGACTAGGGCTCTTTTGTATGTTTTACTTGGTTCTTTTCTGGGTGATCCAGTTTTTCCTGTCATCTGAAGACAGGCTGCATGGAGAAATTGGTGGCCTAAATTGTGTTTGTGTATGTACTCTGCAATGGACTTAAGTGCCCCGTCCATCATGTGCTTTTATAATAGGCTCTGGATTGCTGGGACCCTTACTAGGAATAAGCAGCTTTCAGCTAATGGATGGAGAGAAAGTCTCCAAGATTCAACACAGTTGCATCTGTTACTGGTACTTCAAACATTCTCGTTTCTTAAAGACATGTTGTCCATTGTTTCGGTTACATGTTAACGTTCGGCACCCTTGTACTTTATTGTACCTTGCAACCTTGTACATTTCTGTACAACTTTATAAACAGCATATATTGTCTAAAACTGAATGCTCAAAATCAGACTGAAGCATCTACTGTACAGGCAAGTCACTACAGTATATAAGTATTACATTGAGTAGACATCATGTGTTAAATCAATGTTACCCATGTTTAATCTTTTTCCAAAATAGGTTTACTGAAGACTTTAATTTTACAAGTCTGTTTTGACAGAGGTTTTACTTTTTACACCCTTGATCCAAGATCCTGACTGTTTTTCTACGCAACCAGAACAGGTGATCAGAAAATACTAGCGATCATGGACATATCATGTTGAAAATGACTGTTATTTTTTAAATCATGAAAACAGTTTAATATATGCAAAAATGAATTAATTGACACTCCTTCTTAAATGTTTTATGAATACTGCGTTTTGAAATAAGTGCAGCTGGGACATTAGAAGCTTGTCTGCTTTCCTTGACTTGCCTTTCACCTTCTTACTTGTTTCTTTCCCCTTCATACTTATTCATTTCGCGAGCCATATCGAGGGTGATGCCACACGATGAAGAAATCACGGATGTGCTACAAGCTCTGTAACTAGTTCCAGATGTGTAGCTCAGATGCGTGCCACACCAGATTTCAATTTTGCATTATTTGATTTATTTTTTGTCTCCAACCATGTATACACAAATCTGTGTAGAACTATTTAGTGTAAAATACGAGTCTACTGTATTAGTTAGCTCTTATCTCTGTAGCCTTGTGATAGGATGGACTTCTTATTATGCCTTTTGCACATACTGTTTATATTTTATAATTAACAAGAGGCAGAATGAGAAGTCATTAGACACTTCCTTCTCCTGTAACCTTAGGATAATAAAAGAGCTAACTTATTTTTAAATCAGCAATTGTTTACCCATCTGATCTTGATGATAAATCCAACAGGAAATATCGGTTCAATTGTTTTTCACATGAATAATCGCCTACAGCTTTATGAATTCCGTGTAAAGTTATATACAGTACATGAAGTCTGTTACTATGTGAGCAAAATACATTTAAAAAGCTACATTAGGAGAAGTGATTCTGCAATAATGGGAACTGAGTCCCTTCAGACCTAAAAAGGGGGAAAAGCCTGAAGACAAACCCCACAGGAAGTCTGAAATTTAATTTCATGTCCATCCAATTTACAGCAATAATTAGTAAAATATAATAATGTTTTATTACTGATTTAATTTAGGGTAGGGTTAAAAAATACAAGTGATGAATAATCTTTCCAGAATTATTCCAGTTATAAAGTGTTATAGAACATGTTTCTAAGGCCTTAAAATCTATAGTCTGTTTGCAGCCCTTCTGCTTTCCATGTTTTTATTCTTCTTAGATACAACTCTCAAAGACAGCAAAAACCTTCAAACCCATGCATGATATCAGCAATTTCTGGAAAACAAAGCAGTCTGAATGTCAGTGTGATAAACAGAGATATACATTTAAAGGCTTGTTTCAGGATTAAATCTAACTGAACTTCTGTCATTAATAAAACAATTTCCTTAACTATTTCACAAATTTAGTAGGTATAATTGTGACAGACAGAAAAAAAAAACTTCAAACACATGCATGATATTAACAATTTCATTAATGATATCACTATTTCATTAATTAAACCATTTCATCAACTTTAAAATGGGGGAAATTAGGAAAATATCTTCACCTGTATGAAAATCCAGGCATGTTCTATATATATTTTATGTCATTAGGTTATTAGAATACAATGTAAAGATATTAATGTACCTTGAAGGTTTTTTTCTAACCCAGATAAATTTCACTTATGAATATAAGACACAGCTTGCACCATAGAAAAATAATCTAGCAACCACAGAGTGAAAAGTAATCAGTAATCAATATTTTCGCAGGAAGTCTACATCCAGCTGTGATTAGTTTCCTTTAATCAAACCTTATTCACAATAATTGCCTAGACAGGTTAGTTTCCAGTGGTTTAGCACATCAGTTGCACTTAATTAGCAATTTTCTTTCTGTTATACTATTGTATCAGCTTCAATGTCTTCTGCCAAACCCCCGGTTTTTGAACAACAACAAATAAGCAAGCATTTTTCTGAAAGCATTTTGTTCTTTGGAATGTACATGATACTTTCCAGGTTAAAACCGAAAAGTGAAGGTGAAAAAAAATATTCAGAGCGATTTGAAACAGACAGGCTTTCATGAATTTTAATGTGTTTATGTGTTCAGCCAAGAATGAAATAAATGGCCATTTTTACACCTTTCTTGTCAAAACCTTCATTTAGTTGTAATCATGTGTCAGATTTATCCTATAAATAGTTATTGTCATAACTAAACCGATCAAGACATTCCATTTTGCTTGTCTGACCTGTCACGACAAATCCTCCCCACTAAATCCTGATCTTTATTGACATTCCTTTGAAAGTCACCATTCCAATAGAATCCCAAACTGCTGAAGTATGAAAAGAATAATCCTTCCTACAGTATTGCAGGATAATATTTATATGTGTGATTTCAATGTGCTGTGGAAAAACTACTGAACTCAAGATTCTCTACACAAATGGTTTGCTTCTTATCCCAATTTTTTAACAATGATAATGGCATGGTAAATTTTCAGCCTGCCAAATAGTAATACAAAAATATTTACTTATAATTGTTAAATTATTTTTGCACCCTTTATCTACTAATTAAAAACAAATTATTAACAATAATTTCTAAAGAGATATTGCTACGTCAATTGTCGAAATTTTGCAAAGAAAGAAAATAGCTGTGTAAGGTTAAGTATTAGCAGCAATAGTGCTACAACTGAAAACCGTTTTTCAGTTTTTTTACAGCTTTATCATCTTTATATTTTCAGCCAAAAGTGTAAGTGAAAGGAATTTTGCTATGGTTGATATAACAAGAAAAAGAAAAGGTTACACAATTAGGAAAGGTAGACTGTCCACACCAGAGACAAGTGCAATATCTCATATGGTAACTGGCATTTGGACACCCAGAAAGTGATAAACCTACATTTTTTTAAAGGAAATAAACTAGAACCTGAAAAACAATACTATAGCGGTAATATTTTGAAGCAGAAGATTGTTTCCTGTTGTACAAAAAAAGACGACATATAGAGTTTATCAAAATTTCATCAGGCACATTGTTCTGTAAAAGGTTGAAATCAATATCATGTCAAAAGTATCAGAGTGTTATTGGCATTGAGTTATTCTTCAAACTGCTTATTAAACTGCTCTTCAGCAAAGACAAGCAACTTAGAGATAATTTGAGACCAAATTCTAAAGACAATTCAACAGTCACGGCCCAGATTAAACTTCCTTAACTAAACAAATTACTTGTAAATTTAATATAGATTTTACAAGTGTTTCTAATCTAAAAACATATTTGAGGGTGTCCTACAAAACTAACTTGATTAGAGCTCTCCAGGACCATGACCAGGGACCTCTTATCTAAATTTGGTATGGATAGCATACTAGTCAGATTTGAGGAGAATACCAAAACAGGAGGAATAGCAAAAACCATAGAACCAGAAAACGAAATTCAAAATAATTTAGATAAAATTCCAGACAGGGCAACCACTTGGCAGATTTGGCAGATGTCTAATCACTGCTGGGGAAAGTTACAGTAAAAGCTGCTTCTGCAATGGAGTGTTCCTTAAAATTAACAAGAAGTTTGAGGGAAATGTTCAGAGTCACGATTTACAGTCGGTTACATATAACAATTATGTGTATAGTTACGTAAAGTTACAGCATATAACACCCCTTAAAAGGATTCATCCCAAACCCTTACACAAGTGACTTGTACAGTAAATATAATGGATTACTTTCAAAGTAACTAATGACGGTAGCAAAAACAATCTACAGATATGATATGGGAAACACTGAACTTAAAGAAGTTAATTATGAGAAAGACAAAACATTATGTTGACATAATTTAGATCTACTAGACAATGTAGGAACGCAATAAAAGGTCAAACACAAGGATTTTTTATATAACTCTGTATAGGATATAGAGTAAAAACATATACAGTAATTTTTAATCAAGGATATGATTAAATAGTACAATCTGTTTAAATAACAAACGAGTATAACTAGTGCTTGTACTGTACAACCTCATTTAGAATGTTGTGTCTGTTGTCCAAAAAACATGTTTTCTTGCTCTGAATCACAGCAGGTGCAGAGAAGAGCAGACAGGTGCATTCCAATGCTTTAAATAATGTCCGAAACTGACAGGGGGAATGGACTGGAGCTTTTTAGTTTTGAACGTGATTAAAAGGGCACAGCTGAAGGGTGCGTGGCAGCATATTTAGAACTGAGAACAGGAGGCGTGTCTTTATGGAAAAGGTTTTTACCTTGGACTTGTTCAACCGTTTCTTGAAGGAGGTCTTCAGATAAGAGATAATAAGATAAGATCACTTTATTGGCCATATACAATTTCTCGTATTAGGAATTTGTCTTTTCGCATATCCCAACTTGCTCTCCTGGAGACACACACACACACAGGGAAAGAAGCTTGGGGTCAGAGAACAGGGTCGGCCATTCATATGGCGCCCCTGGAGCAGCTGGGGTTAAGGGCCTTGCTCAGGGGCCCAATGGAGTAGGATTCCTCTGCCAGCCGCAGGACATGAACCGGCAACCTTCCAGCCACAAGCACAGATCCTTTGCCACAGAGCCACCGCTCAGGTGGACTAGCTAATAACTCCGAAACAAACTAGATGGGCGAAATGGCCTCCTCTAGTTCCTATCTATAACCAGAATCGCCAGTTGTAGTTTTATCACCAGCGCCACATTACTTGACACCCCCTCAGCAGACGATGAAATGGCAAACACCTTGCGCTGAACTCTTCGTTCTACCAAATGCGGATTATCAAACCATAGTCCTTCACATCATTTGCTGTACTTGACCCACACAGTCTCTCTCCTGGAACTTTTACCTCCGTGTGCTGCTTGTTTCATTGGGTTGATGCTACTATATCAACATCAACTACTTCAGTTTTCTTCTCATTATATCACCAAAAAGTGCATTCAGAACTGTCAGTAAATCCAAACTCATTCACACCACTCATTACTGTTGTGCCCTTTGATTCCATTATCTAACACTGTGAAAAGTAATCTAAAATTTGCCACTTTCAAATGGATGTAGTAGATGCTGAAAATGTAAAAGTAATATCATTTCTGTAGATTGCACTCCACTAGAGTCTACTGATGGGCACAAGGAATAATTGGATTTTATTTTAATTTCAGGTATATTTTATAAGTTATAAGGACACCAATTAAGTGATTTAGCACATTACTACATACTTTAATGTAGCCTTCAATATAAAAATAGGGTCAAGTAGTGGTTGCAAGTAGTCTGAGTGGATTAAATAAAGACAATATTCTCTCAAAGACATTAAAGAAGAGACATTACATGAATAACATTATATTAAGGGAAGTAGGAGCACTGAAAATGTAAAGCTGTAAAGTCATAACTTAGAATCATTAAAAGTTGTTTCAGTTGTGGTCGTAACGTACATGTCTATTTAACAAATATGACAACATATACAGTACGTCACATTTCTACAACAGTAGAAATTAAAATATAATACTCAAAATATATCAGTCTAGTTTAACAGTGATATAATTAAACAAAAAACACAGCATGTTTTCAATGAGATAACATTCTGTTTTCTGAGAAATAAACTCTCAGAATATTCAATATTTCAAATTTACTTTAATTTACAAATTTAAAGTAATAACTGGATAAGGTTACTCTATCATAGTATCAGGTTACTCTGACCCCAAGCTTCTCTCCCTGTCTGTGTGCCTGTGTTTCACATGGAGAGCAAGCTGGGGTATGCGAAAAGACAAATTCCAAATGCCAGAAATTGTATATGGCCAATAAATTGATCTTATGTTATCTTATCAGGTCTATATATTTAATTTGAAATAATAACAAACTAAGTGGTATATATAGTTTCTGTATAAACCATACATCACTAACATTCACACAGTCAACTAAATCACCTGTGCATGCCATGAAATTGTAATCCCAATGACAAGAAAGACAGATCGTTTGGCTAAAGTCAGGAAAACATTCTCCTACCTGAATGCCAAATGCTCAGAAAACAGCAACAGCCTGTTCAGGGACTCAAAGCCCTTTTTCTGTTTGTGGCACATCAAGTGAATACCAGGTCTGCTCCAAGATATCAAGGAAGAATATGTGCACAACATAAGAAGTGTTTTAAGTATGAAGTACATACTGTAGACCACAGGGCGTGAAAGTGAAATCAGGAGAAGTGGAGTCTAATTTAAGTTATGTGAGGCTGACAAGAGTACAAATTAAGGAGGATTGCTGTATCATGTAACCAGTGAACACTTTGATTATGAGGATCAGCAGCAGCTCAGAGGAAGGTTTAAGTATGGGGGAATCCAGGGCACTGTTCCAGAAGGAGACACAGTTGAACAGGAAAAAGCTCATAAAACAACAAATTCAGAATAAAAGAAATGGCATACAAAAATAAATGAAATAAATTTAACAAAAAATCTGATTACGAAGAAGTACTGCAATAAACACATGGCACATTATGTGCACAATGAGTTAGTATTATCATGGGACAGCATATGAGTCAATAAGGCTAACTTGTTGTTAACTATGGGGAGAGACTGAGATATATGGGAACAGTATGGGGAGATACTGAGGCACTCATGTTTTGGGAACAGGAAGTCAATGTATCACCCAAGTCAGTGACTAGTATGCAATACACTATTGTACCTGTATCAGTGACACAAATGCCACATGACTTCAGTCACATTTCAGAGATGTGAGAGGTTACATGCTAGTAACACACAAGGATACCCAGCCTCACAGCAAGACACTGCAGTGGGCACAAGATCATGGAACAAAGAAGAGATACCAATGGGCTTCAGATGAGTTTACTAATGACACATGTATTCCTTCTGCATTTTCCTGTTTAATTTAATGACTTGTATGTCTTATTTGATCCAGTTTCTGAATAAAACGAAAGAGAAAACTATTAATTGCATTCAACCATTTGTTTTGCTCCAAATGCTTGCAAAGTGGCGCTATGGTATTTTTATGTGTATGATTCTTTAATACTTGTTCTGCAGTATTAAGATATTGATATTGCAGGCTGCTATGAGTGGATGTTTGCCTTCAGAAGATCCATTTCTCCTAGTTTCTTAAGTCTAAACTAAAGTCATTCATTTCACATTTTAAAAATTCACATTTTGTAGCCAATGTCGGCCTAGAGAGGATGTAACCTTTCAATACAGACGAGGGCTCTGTACTGCATATTTTTGCATCTAATTTTGTACAGATATGTGCAAAACACATTTTGCACAGAGACTGGCAGATGGGGGTAGCTCTGTACAATTGACACAAATGAAGATGCTGTCAACGTTAACTTGCATAAATGGTCAAACTCAGCAGAAATACTGTGTAGCTGTCACAATGGGATCCAGAGAAACTGGGTCCAGGCTCTGGGTCTTCAAAAGACTTCCAAAAACACCAGAACTCATATTCCAAAAATATATGTTTCTAAGATTTGAAGCCTTAAAGACTGTATGAACCATTAAAAGTTAAATATTGCGAAACATTAACGTTGCCATTGCAATAACTGCATCCACTATTATCAGCTGAAAACTAATATTCCAGTTATGGTTATGTGGGTTTAGTTTTGTCCTGTCTTTAAAAAGGATGTTGGAATAAGAAACCCACTGCCCACAAAAGTTTACAGACACACATCTTGGATTTAAAAATAAGCTTTCTCATGTATAAAATAAAAAAAAACAGTCATACCAGTTCAGTGATAGCTAAAAACACTAGCCAAAGCATTATGGATGGTAACAGGGGAAAACACCATTCTAATTTGCTTACTTATCATTAATTAGCTTGTTTAAGATAATTAGCACATATGCAAATTTTAGACTTAATTAATCCCAAAGCACATCTTCTCTAATTATTGAATTTGTGGGTTGTATGTTATTTAATACAAAAGATATAGTCCAAATGTTAATATGTATGAGAGAGAAGAAATGTGGTAATTAAAAATACAGTAATTTATTTTTGCATCTAAGGTTAATTAGTGACTTTTCCCAATACTTTGTAGATGAAAATATATCAACACAAGTAATCTTTAAGGACACTGGGTAACCATCAAGGAACTTTGTGTAAGTTAATCAAAGCTGCTTGTCCTAATTTGCATTTATAAGTGAAATTAAGAAAGTGTGATAATTAGCACATACGCAAATCTGCATTTGAGTTACTGCATTTGGCATTGTCCCATAAAAGGCACAAAAAAAATTACAACAGAAAATAATTTTCTGCCGTCAATCTGACTAATTAATTATACTGTATGTATATCTAACATTTTTTAAATATATGTTAAAGCCCTTAATGGTATACAGCTTTTTACACAGCAAATTCAGTTTCTTTAAAAGTCTTTTCAAATATTTATGTGCTTCTGTATATGAACATTTCACTGAACAGATGAGTTAAAGATGAGTTAAAATCACTTCCTTAGGTGATTTCTGATCCAGCACTGGAAGTTTTTGAATGTTCCCATTTGTGGATGAAGGAAGGTGACCTGAAAGCATTTTGCATGTGTGAAAATAGACCCAAGGGTTTGAGTCTTATACTGTAATTAGAACATTCAAACTGGCAGGTCTAAACTTCGTGACTTCAATTTGACATAGCCACACAGTATATTGGTCCTGGTTTGTTTAAGAGCATTGTGTAAAGTTTTAAAGCACCAGTCTACCCATTTCCAGCACACCATACAGGACAGTTTGAAAAGTATAATGTCAGATTATATCAAATCATTATGTTGTTCACTACCAAGAATTTACTGTACATAAGAGCTGCACAGCTCAAAAGTTAAAAAATGAAATTATCTCATAGATTCTAGATTCTCATAGATGGAATCTAGATTCCATGCCAGAGTTCAGTTCCTGGTATGTCGACAGCTATTAAACGCACGTTATACACAGAAATGTAAAGGAACTTTATTAATGTTAATAAGGGATTAAATAATGATTTAAAGACTGCTCTTCTTTTTTTTATCAAATTGATTACTTGGTTCTCTAATTATTTCCAACTACACATTACCAGATGAATAACTGAATATATACTGTAAGTACAAGTATATTATTTACAGCCTTTAAACTGTCATCCATTCTTTAGCAAATCAATAGCTACATATTTTGTATTTCCAAATTCACAATTTTCTCACGCGTGATTTCTGATTACCGCCTCACTGTGGAGATAAACGTGATTTGTTAATTTATGAAGCATACCTCTATACCAGGGCTGCCCAACAAGTTGATCGCGATCTACTGTACCATCGCAAGAAATAAATAAAAAAATAAATGGGTTATTTGACTATTTACTTTTTTCGACAGCCTAAAAATGTATTCAGATCTGTGCATGTAATGTCATACGTTTTACTGACCTTTGTTTGTGTTTAACCCTTATCGAAAGGGTTGTAAAAGTCTCTTCTCTAAGGGCTGGCTAACACTGGGAAAAAGGCTACAGGAGCTCCGTAAATACAGAGTGTTGTGTTCTCGGTTCTTGCTGCAGGAACTCCACATTCGCTACAGTGCAAAGTGGAGCGAAACATACTATGACAAACTCGCCAACAGTTTGGTAAGTTTGATTGCCTTTTTGATAGTTCTAGTGTTTGAGCGAAAATGATGAAGCAAAGAGACCGACAACTTAACCGTCGCCATGATTATTTTTTGTACATTTCGCATTCAAATCTGCCATGCTAGCTTTCTACGTGAAAAGGGGAAATATAGAACAGCATTTTTAAAACTGCGCACAAGACGTACGATGTGGACTTTCCCGCTAAAAGTGAGTTACGGAAAAGTAAAGTGGAAAAACTTAAATCTCAACTAGCAGCAGTCGGTTTTCAGGAGGCCTACTACAAGAGGGAAAGCGGCAATCATCGCATCGCTCCGTGTGAGCCGCGTCCTGCCTCAACACAACAAGTCTGTCAGGGATCGAGAAGTAATTTGTAAAAACCGTTTGCGGAGGCTGCTGACTTGCTGTTTGGAGAGTTCAAAAACAAACATTTTTGGCAAGGTTCAAAAAGCTGTTGCCTGAAATGAAAGAGTTTCTCAAGTCGTCTAAACATGGTGAATAAGCCCAATTAGAGGATGATAAGTGGCTTCTGGATTTAGCTTTCCTCACAAACTTGCCTGAACTGCTGAATGAGCTGAATGTCGAGCTGCAAGGACAAAGATAAAAACGATATCGACATGATCAGCAGTGTCAACACGTTCAAAAAAATTACAAGTAAGCTTCTCAGTGTCAATGCTCACATTAAGGAAGGATATTCTTTTTTTTCTAAAATGGGGAACATTACTTGTTCACTGTAGCATGAGTCACTTGCTTTTATTTGCTGTAATTTTAGTGATGGGTATCGTTATTGTACTGATGTCTCCACAGTCTGTTTTCCCTATATTAGGGCTTCAAATTCACACTGGTATATCGCGCTGGACTGGCAAATGAAAAAAGTAGATCTAACATTAAAAAAGGTTGGGCACCCCTGCTCTATACAGTATATCTCAGGGTCCACAGACCTCATCCTGAAGAGACATAGTTCCGTTGTAAATGGTCAATGAACAAGACTAAGTTGCAAACATGTTGCAGGAAAGTACAATTATAATCACAGGAAAAGCCCATTTCAATTTGTCTGTAAATATCAGTACAGAGACCATATTACATTAGAGGTTAGACACCCTACAAACACAGATACTGTATGTAGAAGTCTACCCGTTGTTTTTTAGTTGACATGTTCATTTTGTTTTCTTCAGGGAATAAAATCAATATAGAAAATTTTAAGTTAATCAGTTCTGTCTGTAGTGCAAGACCAGTTCATTTCTTCTTACTTGCCTACATTGTCCTGTGAGGGGCAGATTTTAGAGGCAGGTTATACTGTATATGAAGATTACGGAGTATCTGAAATGAAAGACAAAGGATAAACCAGAAAACTATTTTCGTTATCCATCCCATCATTTTTTCTATCCAATTCCACTAATTAAGGGTTGTGGCGGGGCCAAAGCCGATCACAGCAAGCAACACGTCCAGGTAGATTACAACCTGTACGGGACACCAGTCCATCACAGGGCACACACAGAGACACGCTCACGCCAGGGCCAATTTTCCCAGAAGCCAAGTAACCTACCAGTATGTCTGTGGACTGTGGAAGGAAACCGGGGTACCCAGACGTAACCCACACGAATTCGGGGAGAACCTAGAAATTCCACACAGACAGTACCCCCAGACACCTGGGGACAGCTGCTGACACGTGCCTGTGTTTGCAGAGAGTCGGCACAACATCCCGAGAGGTTAGAAGGGTCAGAGTATTTAATCAACTCTGGAACGGTCTTCACCTGGCTTAATTTCAGGCCTAGCGAGTCAATCAAGGTTTGAGGTCCTAAAAAAAGTAGCAATGAATCCACTGGAAGGGAACCCGAACGTTTGCACATGCCACATTCACTGTTTTCTTTTTTTCCAATCTGTCAAATTCAGAAAATATACTGTATTGTAATTATACATAAAAATGTGCAGAAATATGTGATGTTTAAGCTTGTACCCTGCAGAGGCTGTTACTTTTTCACTTAGAGATTCAGTGAAACATGCAATTTGACCAGGGGTGCCCACACTTCTACATACAACTGTATATTTGCATTTTTTTTACACACAAATCCAAATGACCAGTTACCACTCAATCATACTACACCAGGGTAGTATCTCTCAGCTCATTACAGGGTAGTTATATATGATTATTAATCCAGTCCTGTTTATATTCACAATGATTTATGTGTTTTGTATGTGATGTAAATATTTCTAATTTTCATTTTTAGGCAGCCCTTTTTTCATCTCGTCACAAATTCCCAAACCAATTATCAGGTTATTGGTCTGTATTTCCAGTTTTTAGGTGGAAGCAGTGTGTACCTTACTGACGACAGTTAGTTACATAAAGAATATAGAGAACCTAGGCCCTCCAGGATGAGGAATGAACATCTCTGCTCTGCACAGCAGTGTTCTGAATACAGAACACAGTGTTTTTGTTCTTTAAAGGAACACAATTTAAATGGGGGAAAAATGATCATGAATGATTATATATCTAACATATTATTACACATTTGAGTGCTGCTTTTCCAGAAGATCAATTGCCACCTGATTTTAAAAGTTTAATTACCAGCTTAACATTTATGTAATGAATGAAAATTTGATAATAAAAGAAATGTAATACCTAGATAATCTTACCTGTTTTAAAATCAATGAATTGTCAGAACAGTGTCAAAGATAACAATAAATGCCACAACTAGAACAATTTTCACAAAATAGAAATGTTTTTTTTTGTTAATTTATGGACAAATGTGATAATGATAAACTTGGAAAATGAATACTGTTTGAAGGGACTGATTTTCTAATGATTTTCTTACACTCTGCCTTTCAGCAGAGATTAAAGTAAATATTGAATTATTAAACATTAAAAAACATTTCACTGACCCTGAAAAGTGACTTTTTTTTTCTTAGTATTTTAAACATACAGAGTTTATATCAAAACAACAGGCTAAAGGAAATTAATGTACAAGTGAAATTTTTTTGAGGATGCAGCTGTTGGGTGCAAACATTTTGAATTTCAATGCAATGACGCAGAATTTCAAAATAATAAAAATTCAATTGTTTACTAAAATGTATATTGGATTAAATTTTAGGGTGCCTCAGTGGTGCAGTGGCTAGCATTGTTGCTTTGAAGTACTGGGGCCCTGTGTTCAAATCCAGCTGTCTGTATAGAGTTTGTAGGTTCTCACCATGTTTGCATGGGTTTCCTCTGGGTGCTGTTTTCTTCCCACAGTCCAAAGACATACTGGTAGGTTAATCGTTTTTTGGCAAAACTGGCCCTGGTGTGAGTGTTTGTGTCTGTGTCTGCCCTGCAGTGGACTGGCATCCTGCCCAGGGTGTATCTTGCCTTGCACCTGTTGCTTGCCTGGATAGCTCCACCACGACACTGCATAGAATAAAGCTGTTCGAAGATGGATAATACATTTTCATTAATACAATGAGAAATTTAGAAACAGCTTTGAACATAATGACAAATGATTTACCTTGCCTCATACTGTTAAGGTATTTATCTGTGGTGTATTACCTGTCAAGATATTACTTTTGAAAAGCTCTCAGTGCAGAAGTCTTTTGTGGTTCTTTCACAATCGCTTATGTGGCTCATCGCTTACAGGCTGTACCTATCAGAAACTAAAGGAACACTATGCTGTCAGGATTGTGACCTTTTCAAGCTCCCGTTAGCAACCTACAGAGGAATAAATTATTTCACATGCTGGCCTGCTGGACCACTCCATCTCTGTCGCTTCACATTAACTGTGCAAACTTTAATCTCCCAGCCCCCTTCACCTCTGTGCGGCCAGTGTCGTGTAAATACTCGCCGAAACCTGATGACCACCCCAGGTTGCTGTGAATGCAGCAAGTCGGAGCAAGGTTTTAACACTCATCAAACCAGATGCTTTAGTCCTGATAATCCATTGAAGAAATTCATGTTTGGTGAATGCGAGGAAATTTATTCACAAAACAATGCCAACATTAAAAAAATAGTATGCAAGCAGATCCCTATGAGACCCACAGCCAAAAGTGTGATTTCAAAAAAGAGAATGCTGGTAATCACTTGCCACTTACTAGCACAACTTTATGTATCACAGGAACAAGTAATAGGTTTATTCCATGCTGAAAAGAGAAGAAAAGAAACACAACGTTTCGGGTGTGGAGCCTTCTTCGGGTGTCAACTCACCCGAACACATCCAAAGAAAGCTCCACAGCCGAAACATTGTTTCTTTTCTTCTCTTTTCAGCATGGAATAAACCTATTACCTGTTGCTTTGCAGCCTACTCGTGCTGACACAGCTCTCTACTTGAACTACTTTATGTATCACATGCGTAATGCACAGGCTACACAGCTACATTTAAATTAAAACCATGCTTTGTTGTTTAGACAGTATTTGTTCATTGTACGCTAATTAGTCTGTTCCAAAATGTCCTAAAGGCACACTTCCAATGTGTCACACATAAGTGTTTTTTTTTTACAAAGGACATTCATCCCTTCATTCACCTTCAATCCAATCGTGACGAGCAAAATTAGGAAAAGTCACCAAGAACATGATTTTTATGGATATGACTGCTTACCTAGGAGAGACCTGTTAAAATATTTGTAAAAAAATGTTACTAAACTACACTTAACTGGTTATAATCTAACTCATAACTACTTTAATACTGATTTTGATTGATTCAAAAGCATTTAATACTTTTTAATGTTTATTTTTTGAATCTTCAAAACCTTAACATATTTACAGACCTTGTATTAGGAATCATGGCAAAAAAAAATTCTCAACAGTATAACACAACAAATACTATTGTGCCTTGAAAAAGTTAAAAATGATATTGCAGTAGTTCTCAGGCAGAGTCACTGGTGAAATCTATCAGCTTATCAAGACTGTATTATGCTATTGCATGATAACACAAATACTAATCAAATACCACTCAGCTTCCACAATGAAATACAAAATAACTGTCTTTGTTTATCCCTGCAAGCATTTAGCTTGAAAAAAAAATAACAGAGAAACTATGATCACTGCTGCTATATTTGAATAAAGATGAGGTTTAATTTATTTGTTGGCAGACAAGTTTCACGCTGAGTTTTGGGAATCACAGTTTTTGAACTAATTTGTTTTTGAACAATATTTGTTTTACACATCAAAACCAAATAAAATCCCATACAAACAATAGCAATTTCAATAGTCCAAAATAGCTTTCAAATTTTCAAAGCTCAAACTTGAAATAGCCGGGGAAGGAGCTTTTTCCAAAATGACTTTAGTGAGGCAACCTTATTAGTTTTTGTACATTCAAGGGCTCTGCCCAAGGCAATACATCACAGGTGGAGTTGGACAAGCTTCAATTTTCTCTAAGCACTGTGTGCTTTGACATTTCATTAGGAGTTCCAATGTAATAGTGTCATTTAGGAGTAAAAAAAATAAGGCAAGGGATACACAGCCACTTCCGTTACCTGTGTAAGCTTGCAATTTCTCACAGCATTAAAAGAGCATTAGTTAGTGAGGGCGACAAAGAACTAATCTCCTTAATTCAATAAAATATCTTCGACTCCAAAGTAACATCTATATAAGCAATGTAGAATTATGTATTAGAACAGAAAAAAGTTTGGAGATTTGTAAATGTGACATATGAACTAGGGGGGAACACTGCACTCACTGTATGTTGAATTTTTAGATCTGTCTTTGAGTATGAATATTTGAGTGGCATGGTGGTGGAATGGTTAGCATAGCTGCATCACAGTGCCGAAGCCCTGGGATCTATTCCTTGGCCACTATTTTGAATGCTCTCCTCATGTTCACACAATCATCTTGTTGGTGCCAGTATTACATTTGTACGATTTTGAGTTAACTGGTCAAATAGCCTGCATGATAGGGTACAGTTCTCAAAACGGCTGACCCCTGGCAGCTAGAAAAATAAATCCAGCAATTGTTCACGTGCCAGCAGAGAAGTGTTTCTTGTCAATGAAGTCGGGTTCAAGGTTCCAGTTCGAACAAAACACTTCATAAGATGGTTGTGAAAAAGATGCAGGACCACTTGTGTCTGAGGTATGAAGTTGCTGGACAACCTGGGCTTTGGCATGAGTAGGTTCAAAAATGGGAGAAGATATGCCCTACAGTTTTAACGGGTTTCCACTGTTCTCAAGTCTAAATCCAATGAGAATCTGTACGTGAAACAAAAGTTTCAATATTCAAGCAACATGTGTCTTGAATATGCAAAGGCGGATGCAGTGGGGAAATCCTCAAGCTGCTTTAAAAAGACACAGTAGAGCATTTAACAAAGACTTTAGCAACTTTATTCCAAAATAGGGCACGAAACAGTAAAACATATTCAATTAAAAACTGTACAGTAAAAAACAATTTAAGACGGTAGCCCTTAAAAATAACATTATTTTTTAAAGTTCCACACCTTTTCATATATTTTTTTAAATATACTCCTTATCAGCTACCTTAATGACAAAATGTACTAATAGTGTACAAAAACTTTCAAAGTGACACAACTGTACTTCTTCAACAACTTGGAACTTTCCCAGCATAAAGTGTCTGTGAAGGAAGCTTAATCATGTTTTGTGTGATTTGTCTCTCCCCTTCTTCTCTCCTCTTCAGCCAAAGGTTGGGAATCACGTGAATTTATATGTAAGACAGTTAAGGAACGTTCAGTAACAGAACACTAAAATAAAAACAGAACCTGCTACAGGGACATGCTGTAACACTGGCAATGTTCGACAAGTGGGATGTTGGCCAGAAACACATACTAAAATCATTCAATATAATTACATCTCATAGCATTGAATTTTTTTGTAAAAAAAAAACTGTAAAGAAGAGTGTTCGTAAGCCAGTTTCAGTGCTGTAACACATTATGCCTGTGCTGTGACAACTCTTTACCCATCAAACACATTGCTAGGGCTTTCCAAGCTCTCTGCTGGTGTCTTTGCAGCAGTGGTAAAAACAACACACCAACCTCTACAATAGCTTGTAAAAACTGTATAGACAGGGCGTCGTGGTGGCACACTGGATAACACTGCTACCTCCCTGAGGTCCCGGGCTCATTTCCAGACCCAGGGTGCTATGTGAATGGAGTCTGTATAATTCCCTCTGTGTTCGCGCGGGTTGCTTCCAGGAGCTCCGGTTGCCTCCCACAGTCAAAAACATACTGGCAGGTTAATTGGCTTCGGAGAAAATTGGCCCTAGGTTTGTGTGTGTGCATGGCTGTCTGCCCTGAGATAGACTAGCATCCCATCCAGCGTGTATCTTTCCTTGGATGGACAGAATGGATGGATGAAAGATAAGATATATACAGACAGATGACAACGTAGCAAATTAAAAGCTAGAATCTTACAGATGTCTCACTGACTTGTGTGATCCTTTTTGTCCTGTCAGTGAGACGCGAGACATGCCAACTAAAAAGCAGCTGCAAATATAAGGAGAGAAATGATTCTGAAAAAGACTCAGGTGTCTATGCTGCCGTCATTTTCAGCTTTCTAGACCTGGGGTCAGCAATGGACAGCATGCAAGCCACTCTTCGCACACAACCTGATTTTAGTGGAATGTGCAAAGAGAGTCTAATCAACAGCAAAGAAAATAAAGGATGAAAAACAACAAAAATGATGCTTGACTGCTATTTCAATGGCACTAGACTCTCTTGATTCTCAATAAAGTTTATGATGTCACAGATCACATTTCCTGCACTAACGTGGAGGGTCAATCATTTTGGACAAAATAGCAGTTCCCAAGAAAGTGATGTTAGACGTACACTCATTTCATCCCTCTCGGAGGGAAAAATACAGATTTGTTCAACAACAAAGACCGTACTGTTTGTGATCTGTGTTGTGAGAGCATTGTTTGCGATGCATCAAATTGCATTTTAAGAGAAAACATGAGAATCATTTCAAGGATTAGATGGAAAAAGCAATTAGATGCGAAAACAATACCCCCGAAAGAGAATGAAGAATGTGGGAGCAACCAAGGAACAGACTGAATACACCGATCTGGCGCCTCATTGTGAGCATATTTATAAAGGATATGTTTCGTAATCCAAGGTCTGCGTTAGCACTCCCGTCAAGATAAACTCTGCATTATGGACATCTGAAACAAAAGAACTGCAAATGAACCGGGGAAACGCCAAGTGAAGTAACTGAAAAATACAAATAATTAATCTATATTTACCTATATTCTTGGCAAAATACTCTCTGCACAAATGAAGATCGTTTTCACAGGATATCAAAATTATCTCCGGTAAACTCTAAAGATGAGAACAAGAAAATCATTTAAAATATCAACCTTTTGTAATGCATACTTTTTCAAACCATATGTTCTGTATTGCTTACTAAACTGCAGACCACACTTTCAAGAGCAACCATTACACAACCTTAATTAAATTCCTTGACTGTGGTATCATTGTAATATCTGCAGGAAAAAGTCAAATTTATGAACTTTTTTTCTGTGCTCTGCACCTGTATTACCCAAGTATAACAACATACACGCATATGAGAATATGAGTTTGCAAGTTTGCACATGTGAAGGAGATATACAAGGCTCAGTGAAATACAGATGGGATCTGGGAATGTTTCTGTCAGGCAGGTCACAAAGGGAAGTCACATGGGCATTCAGGGCCCATCTAACACATCCAGCAGTACTAACTAAAACAATAAAACTGTCTGGAAGAGGCCTCAGCAAAACACAAAATTGTGTCCGAGTTAAAGAGGTGCTCACAGGCTTCCAGACACATCCATATGTTAACATATAGTCTTACATAATGAAAATATATTAACTATCTAAGCCATTGCATTACAATCTGTAAAATGTATGCTTTTTCATTTGGATCCAGCAAAATGTTCTCCAAATGATTCTCCACACACGTTTCAATAAAGGAAAAACAATTGCTTATAGCACCCAAAAATGAATGTTTTGCTTCAAACACTTAAGTGCTCGGTAAACTTCTGCACCATTCAAACAATAATAATAACCTTTATTTTATATAGCACCTTTAAAAGTAGCATCTCAAGGTACTCTATAGTAGGTGTAAAACAGTTATAAGAACAGCAAATCACAGAATTGGAACACAAGAAACATGCAGAAAGAGGAGCAGCAGAAAATATGTGGAGAAGAAACTTCTAGAAATCCTACCTTATTTTGCTTGTGTTCCATGATTTTACGGAAGGAAGGCTGTTTTGCCAACACTTTGCCACCTGCACATTCCACAATGGATTTCATTGTTGTGAGGCTTGGGCAGATTCCTGGAGTTATATAGAAATACTTCCCCTTGAACAACAAAATGAAAAACAGCTCATCTGTAAATTCCCCTTTTGCCACTCTCACTTTATTTACTTTGAGAACTAGTGTACATGTGTATGAGTACAAAAGGGTTCAAACTTACAGTCTTCAAAATACATTTTTATCCCTTGTTTCATTGTACTACTAGTACATTCTACTAGTAATAATAATAATGTAACAGGACAAACTTTAGTCAACTGGCATACATGGTTACATGGTAGTTAATACTGCTGCCTCACAGGTTTTGAAACCTGGGTTCGAGTCCAGACTTAAGACGCCTTTTATGCTTGGAGCTGATGTGTTTTCTCTGTGTTTGTGTGGGTTTTCTCCTAGTGCTCCGGATTCCTCCCACAGTCCAAAAACATGATGGCTAGGTTAAAGGTTAAGGTTAGGCCAGGTTAAAAGGTGATGCTAAATGGCCATACGAATACATGCATGCCCAATGGACTCAGTGAACCTGCCTGTACTCCCATATAGATGTGGGGCTGTTGCAACCCTTGCCAGGAATATGAAGCATTTTGATAACGTATGAAACTGTGCAATAAAATGTTTAGCACCCTATGTCAAAATACACAGAGTGAACTGATCTGAGTCACTTAAGACAAGGTTTTGTTTTCAAGAAGTGATTTGGAAGGAAAACTAGGAGACTGCAATTACAGCAGACTGAAAGCATAGCAGTTAAAGAGGGATTTTTAAACAAAATACTTAATTTTAGTTACATTAAGAAAATTAAGATTACGGCGAGTTAGAGGACGGCAGTGTGGAATTTTATGTTTTGTGCATGCTAAACTAAAACCTGACCTTTTCCGCGCCATTAAACATTTGTCCTTTGTTCTCTCCGAACAATAAAAAGAAAAAATGAGTAAAACCGTTTTAATCCTCAAGGGCCCATAAAATATATGTACTGTTCTCCCTAAATTGCTGCCAATTCCCAGTTCAGCGCAGCCACAAAGACCTTGATAAGCTTCATACATTCATGAATCTGCCAACACAGAACCTGCTCCGGAACAAGTTCATTATCCGACATCAAACCCAAAATGACAGATGTCCTCAGTTGTTCTTCTCGGCCAGCACGCGAACAGCAGTGTCCGTCTTTGACGCGCACCCGCCAGGGGTTCGCCGGCTGGTAGCGAGGGCTGAGACGAGGACCCCCTACCTTGAAGAGAGGAGCTGAGTGCGCCCTCTTCAGCGACTCCTCCAAGCTGAAGCAGAACAGCACCTCTGCCTCCGCATCCCTCAGGACGAAATTCTGCTCATCTGGAAAGAGAGAAATAACGGAAATCTTTCGAAGGGCATATCGAGCAAATTACTCTTCAGAGCAGTCAACCATGCTCCCACATTTCAAACAAACAGTTTAGTTTTCTGGAAAACTTTTGTTAACACGGGGGTCTGATTCCCTCCCCCAACAGACTTGTATTACAAAAACACAAACCTACCAAACAGATCCAACAGACTTTAACAAAGCATAATATTTAAGTTTTAACACAAATTAAAATTCAATTAAAGTGTTTTTCCTAACTAATTTAAGGAGTAATCAAGGAAGTGCTTAATTGTACTCTAGAGGATAAAGATCTTAATGATTGTTTTATTAGGCTGGACTAATTAAGGTACTGACTATAAACTTTGAAAATATAGATACTGCTTTTAGAGTTAAAACATCTTGTATTGCTTTTAGTGTGTTAAACCTAATGTCTGAATTGCACTGTACTTTTTCCTCTCTCTGCATGACCTCTTATATCACTGGCACAAAGCCAGTACACTGCTATTATTAAGAATTCTCATTATATGTCACTATATTAACTCATCCCACCTCTGCTATTTTACTTCATGAAATTGTCCCTCAACCCATAAAAACACCAAATCACCGTCCCTAATACATTTTTTTTTTCTTTTCTTTATGTAAAATAAAACCTGTACGTAATATAAAATCTGAGCACACTCTGTCTTCTGGAGTGAATTTTATGCTGTCGATTGAGCCTTTGGGACGATGGTCAGTTTTGAGAACGTTTTTTCCTGCCTGCTAATACAGTTGATACAGTTGCGTATTGATTTTACTCTCGTCTCTGATGAGAAGCTGGAGAGGAAATTTCACCGCTACTTTTGCCACAGCAGCATAAGCATTTGGACATTCTTACTAGCTGGCTGGAAGAACATTAATTACTTTTACACTGCAGTAAGTTATTAGACTTTTTTAAGAATAATGTAATAGTTTCACATCAGTATTTGCCCTTTGTGACTGTTGGTGACTAATATTTTATAAATCTATTTAACTAAGCTGGATATTGCATGCTTTATTATTTATTCACCTATTATATTAAAAAGTCCCCTAAAAGGTTAATATCTAACAGAGAATATTCAATTGATTTTACATATTGATGTGTAAAAAATCAAATATAATAAGGAGGTTGCTATACGGTAATTAATAAACTAATCTGCTGTACATACCAACAAATTTCTGGGCTTTCCAACTTTCCTCTAACCACTCCGGAGTCACTATGTGCTTCACAATGGACACAGCTGTGAGAAACTTCACTGTTCGTGTCACTTTGCTTGCGATGAGATGTGTACACTTCTGCACACACTCCGCCACCTCACCGCCAAGAACATACAACTTCTGGAGAGAAAAGAAAGACCTGCAGAATTAATAATCTCACATGATAAGAACTGAATAGGACACACCCATCTGTCAGGTATCTTAAGAAATGATACAAGTAATAGGTTTATTCCATGCTGAAAAGAGAAGAAAGAAAACAATGTTTCAGCTGTGGAGCCACCTGTGATTTGAAAACCTAATTCGGGCCTTCTTGCTGAATATGAACTGCCCTTCGCATATTGTAATGAATGCCTATCTTTTTACCCAGGAATGTTAATTTAGGCTAGAAAATAGAAAACTCTTGGACCTGGCGTTTCTGTTGACAAACGTCACCAGAGACAATGCAGAACACAGAGACTTTGGGCAACTTCAGCTACCGAGGTTTGCAAATGCTTTTTAAGTATTGATAAATCTTAAAAACTCCTTGTTTAGGCTTTTGGGATGTGGCAACTGTAAGGTGTGTGTATTCACATCTTTTGTCAGAGAAATTACTGTTTCGTAACTCTGAACTCATCGTGCTTAAAACTGGTAACACTTTACAAGAAACACTTTAAGAAACTTAGTTACCTTTATATACTGTTGAACCTGGGCTGGTTCAAATCCAGTGAAGAAAACAGCAGGGGTAGATTCCGGTGGTAGTTTTTTAGTTGGAGTTGGCAAATCTTCAATTCTGTAATGACAACACTGTTCTGAGTTGGGCGCTGAATATTATATTTCACTAGCAATACTGTCAAAACGTATTATTGTTATACAAGAATTAAAAGGATATGAATGGCCAAATAGACACAATAGGTGCAGAATGTACCAGAAACTCGTAAAGATGCGTTTCCTAATTCTGTGAAACTTACTTCATTTTATATCTAAATTAAAATGCTGCTTCACCGGTTACCAAAAACAGCTTTCTATACTATTTTGTTGCTATTGAAAGTAAAAAAAAAAAAAACAAAGTTAGGTTAGAAATACTGTTCTAGCATACAACATACAATTTAAAGAAATTCACATAACAAAAACGTAGAGGCTCAAGAAAGTAAATTTGCTCACCCATTCATTCCAGATCAGATACGATTGATTTAATTGAATGATTTACACATTGTACTCAAGCGTAGTACATACCAGCCCTAGATCAGCTCTATCAATGCCCATTGCTATACAGTACATGTTTATGAGCAGACTCACAACCTTCCAGGACTGTAACTCACCTTGGCTTTTTTGCAGGAGGTTGTGGGTTAGGTTCACTCTGTCTCTGCTTCTGCTGAAGCCGGATGGTCTGTTGTTAAAAATAAAGAAGCTAAATGCCTTTTGTCAACCACGTTATATGATTCAGCTAACGTGTAATAGGTTAATTCAATATCAGTTCATTCATTGGATTAATCCCATTGGTGATATGGTACTAACCAAATGAGTTATATGATACATATAAGTTATTTTACATCTAAATTAACATTAATAGCCTGAATGAATACAAAAATCTAACTTAGAAATACTAATATTATGAGGAAGACATTATCATTTTAAAGAATATGGCATATAAGAGCAAGGCATGTACAATTCTACACAACTAAAATTGCAAGAGATTTACCACTGTCTGAAACTGAAGAACAACTCAAGCTAAGGTTTTCGGGAACACAGAATGTGCAGAATGATTAAGACGTGCTCTGGAGCTCATGAATTAAAGAGGAGGATTCCAGTCCTGGTCTCAGAGGGCTGGTGTCTCCGGAAGGTCATAAAGGGCCTTTTCAAAGCACCAGCACCTCTTAAGCAGGGAGAAGTTATTTAAATGGTTCGGATGAATAAAAAATGAACCGAAGTTATTAAAACCTGAGCAGGAAAGCAAATCTACAGGACCAGACTGGAAATCCCTGTAACACGGCCTCTTTTATCAACGAGAAGAAGACAACTCAAGTTAGGATATTTGTTTAGATATAACAATGTTGATCGATACCAGTTTCTCACACAGCAAACACTTCTTAAATCACAAAGCAAACACTATAATGTGTTTGTCTAGAAGACCTTATGAAAAGTATTTTCTGAAAAAGTGCAATATTCCAATAAAGCAAACTCCTCAAAACAAGTCGCTGTGCTTGGTTTTGGTCTGAGTTCTTCAAGTGATACGTCATTAAAAAAAAACCAAGATAAATGACAGCATTTTTACATTTTATACAAAAAAAATACCAAAACCATAGAAGGGTTTCCGAACCAAACAAAATCATATTGGTTTAGATTTTTTTTTCTAAACTTTAAATATTCAGTCACTTTCAAAAGCCCAGAACATTGAAATTACAATCTTATCTTGAACTTATAAACCAGAACCAAAAAGCCATTTAGACCTCTTGTATGCACAAGGAAGAAAAGTGCCATCCATTAGTGATTCTGTAACCGTTTTATAAATTTCTTTATCCTTAACCATGTATCCTTCTGCTCTGTATAAAAAAACACCAAACATAATACTTACAACCAGGACATCTGGTGAGATCTTCAAAGGTCCTTGCCATGCCGCTAGAGGACAAAGTTAAATCTCATTACCACCCTGAAATTCCTGACATTTTACTTTTATATTGTACACACGGTAGCTCTCAGCAGGAATGTTTCTACCACAGACAGACATGATTTTATTAAAAAAAGAACAAGGACAGAAACATACGGGAAATGATTTTCAAATGGAACAGATTGTTTTTATCGGGCATCTACGTTTTGTTGTTCAGCAATAAGGGAAAAAAAACGTGATCCATTTGGGAAACGGGAGAAAAGTTTTTCCTTAATTTAAAAAAAAAATATATATATATAAAATACCTTGAGGGAGCTGTACTGACATCAAGCACTTTTTCTTAATGGTAACATCATACAAGCTGAACCACCAGCTGCAACACTACTACAAGCACTACAACATGCTCTAGTCCCTTTTAAGAAAATTGAATTGTTTAATCTTATATGGATTATAATCTTATTTTATAGTGACCTTTTATTGGAAAAAAACAAGAAAAAAAGCACCAGTTTTTTAAATTACAAATGATTAGCAGTCTCCATTATCCAAAATCTTACCCAATAAATTCTGTACCAAATGCTGATTTGGTGCCAGAGGGTCCTGAAGGTTAAAAACTGAATAACGGCTGTGCTGGATCTGGCGCAGAGCTTCGAAGTTGCCAAGAAGAATATCGCAGAGCCACTGAGCATTGACACAAGGTATCCTCCATTCTTTGGCTTTCTCGTATTTTAATCCACTGGGTCTGCACAGAACAAAAAAAAAGTACATTATAGCCAAATCTACCAGGAATCTCTATCTTGATTCCTGTGCGCACGATATCAGGCAAGCTTTGAGTCAAACACAAATGTCTGAAGCATTTACACCTGCACTTGTTGCTTAAAATCCTGAACTACAAATATATTAATTTAATATCACAGAGAAACATCTGAACTGCAAATACTGTTTGACCACTTACAAAAAAGTTCTTATTCAACAATGTTTTACCCCTAATCAGGATGAGAAATCGCATCTAGTAAAAACCTTTGATAAGAGTTGAATGGAAAGTGACTGGCAGAGCAGGCGTGAATGCAATCTTGACATTATTCCAGCTACCGCATTTGCAACTGCATTCTTACCCAGGTCTTCGCATTCATTGCGACACATCAAGCAACTATTATTGACTGTGACTGCTGTTTATGTGCTGTAATATGTAATATGAACTGCTGTGCCTGTGTGTGAACATGGATAAAAGCCCTAGCTAAATTTATGATGAGAAAACACACTGTAGAAACATCTGTGTTGACCAGTAAACTAATACGTCATGAAAAATGGGACCTGAAGTCCAGTTGGAGTTCGGCTGTATATACTATATTTAAATAGGAACAGGTAAAGGTTTATTCCATGCTGAAAAGAAAAGAGACAACATTTTTTTTGCTGTAGAACATGTCTTTTCTTTTCCTTTCAGCACAGAAGAAACCTTTACCCGTTCCTTGCTGGCGCTGCTACCTACTCGAACTTCTATATTTAAATGCACGTATGTTTGTCCTTGTATTTTTTGCAGGTTGAAGGTACTAAAATTGCGATCTCAAACTCACACTTGCAACAGGAAGTCATTTGCATTTGAATGCCACTGAACACAAGTCAGCCATTAACACATGACGCAACAAGTCAAGCGAATGCCACATAGAACCGCCGGAAGACGGCTCAACGGGCAGAGAGTTGCATTTTTACTTTGTATAGATCAGCGGGAATTAACCTTTACTTGATCCTATGCAGCCAACACATGCTGACAATGATAAAAGTTAAAACTATTCAATTCCCTCCTCAATAGGTCCCATATCGGAACTTATAAAGGAATTTAAAAACAAAAACAAATATGGAGTTGAAAGTAGGGGATGAGACCTAGATTGCTCCCCAGGTGAGCATGGTAATAACACAGAAACGTAGGAAAAAATGACAAGATCATATGTATTTTACATCAATATCCTGCAACTGTCATACTAACATGACAGAGTTCATATACTGTAGGTATAAACCAGAGAGTACTTTATGTTCAAAGGTAACTAAAGTTTTAATTGTTAAATTATATAACTAACAGATCTGTTCAAATCTGTGTTCAAAAATTACTCTTTTTTTAGCTAAATTCTTATGCTTTCGATACACTGAGAAATGGAAGCGTCATGAATATAACTCATTATGATAATACTGTTGATTTGGCAAAAAGAGATCTATGTAGTTTTTATTTCAATACAGAAAATGTAGCTCTAGCAACATTAATGAAATAGCCCACTGAGAACCTGAACATAATACCAAGCATTTTTCATTAGTATGTTATGTCCTTTCATTTTTTTTTTCATTTTTCAGTTTTGACATTCTTATCAGGAAGAGCGTGCTGTCCTTGCCCTTTTAGAAATAAAAAAAAAGTAAAAAAAAACAATCGTCCTTTTAACACATGGTTGGCAGTTTAGAAATACTTTATTTTCTAAACGTATTTGTGTTATAAAGGACACAACCACAGCCTTGCAAATTCCAAATGCGATCATTTTCTTTGTGGTTAAAAAAGCTCTTCAAATGTCTTTCAGAAATTCAGAATTCACAGAACTTACACTATTTGAACTATAGCCACACAAAAGATAAAAGCCCCGAAAGTTACTCAATCTCTCCTTTTCACAGTACTCTCAAGTATCATGTACAGTGCAGACAACAAATTCTAGCAGTAGAAGACTATAATGTCATTGAAGAGTAAACTTCAGCATAACAGACAAAAAAAGAGCCCAGATTGCCATTCTTCTACTTCTGTAACACTTTGTCCAGTAGCCGCAGGCAATTAATGTTTTTAACTGCAGAAATTGGATTTCAAGGAAAATTCTTAAGAAAAAATTAAGTAAAATTATTGATAATCAAACTATCTGGAATTAAGTTGCCTTGCTTGGTGTAAAATATTTTTTTTTGCCAGTTCTTGACAGCCCAGCCAGGATTGACTTATGCTGTCAGCTCTTCATCAATGCTCCCTCCTCTGAGAGCAATAAGACAGCAGTTCTCAGACCTGTTCCTCAAGACACTCTACGTCTTCAGCCTGTTATTTCAACAAATCCCTTAAATACTGTACCGAGAGATAAACTGGACTCTTCAATCATCAATACTAAAAAAACACAAGATAAAATCAACCTAAATCTCACCTAACCAGCACTAAACATAAATGTATCCTAAACATCACCCCTACTGAATACCTGTGAATGCTTTATTCACAGTGTGCGGCATTTCAGTTTCTAGAGAACACATTTTCTGTATAAGGGGACAGCAGCTCAAATTGAGAGCTCCTGATGCCTGCCTCGGTGTACGTCTACCAAATTCATAGCTATAATAAAACTGAGAACACTTACTCTTTACAGATGAGCACAGTATTACTGCGACACAGGTAGCCTGTATATTTGGCTCCTGTCAAGTAAGCCATCAACTTGAGGTCATCCCGATCCGTGTCTATAAACCCAGTCACTGAAACGATCTGTGGGAAGAGAAATATTTTTCAAATAATGTACACATTATATGTTCCAAAACAGATGATTTCTAGAATTAAAATATTCTGGAATGTCTGATGTCAGTGTGAATTTATTTACTCCTGTGAATAGCAGATAAACATGTTGGCACTTTGCAGTGGGATACACATACAAAACTTGCTGTATCTTCTAAGCATGTTTGCTGAAACCTCTTTACTGCTTAAAGTCACAAATGTCACTTTCTACTCGGCTCCATTCACATCTATCAATTTGTAATCAAAGATATAACAGTCACAGCACAAACTCCCTCACTTTCATAAGATTGGGGAATGGAAATAGAAAACAAAAAACTATAAATATAACATAGTACAATAATAAAAACACCTCAGTTTGTCTTATCTTTTTTCAATAGAGAGGCTGACAAATTTTGTATTGCAGGACTTGGGATCACTGCAAGTCAAAATATCTGAAAAATTAATGTCTCAGAGTCGGCCACTGTCAGAAAAAGGGTAAAAAAAAAGAGATCACATATAAGATATGTTAAAATCTCATTCCAACTATCAAAAGAAAGATAATGGAAAATGTTATTCTTATTATTTCAAATAATACCACCTTATCACAGGAAAGACAGATTGCATATAATGCCTTATTACCACAAACCAGCGAAAGAATGCGGTAGACCATTCAAAATCACATCAGTTTGCATCCATGACCCTAAATCGAAATGGAAATCACCCCTTTGGGACAGCATAGGATTAAGAGAGTGCTCAATGAGAAAACACTAATGGAAATGTTATGATGAAACATGTAAAGAAATCATTGTGCCTGATGAACAAGCACATTTTAATTATAGCAAATGATTTTTTGCAGCATTGAAGATTCATCCTAAAAATAATAGTGCTACATGTGATATAAACTGTTCTGTATTTGTGTAACAGCAAGTTGAAAAACAGCAGATTAACTATGAATGCTTTCTAATTGTTCAGCATACGTTCACATTCTTTAACAAGACCTCAGAAACAGCTCAGGTCTACAGAAACATAGATATGGAAAATGTATCTATATTTGAGAAAATGATACTATCTAACAGCATCTGCCTGTGAATTTTAACCAATAAATGAAATGAGGAAAGAAACAAAAATTAGTTTGTGTGACAGGGACAAATTATACTTTGCACTATAATTACAGGATAGTGACCAAATTCTAAAAATAATAATTAGCCTTTCCAATTGAATTGAAATGGAACAGAAAATGCCCCAAACCGAAACTCAATTCAAATGCTCGACTTTGACTCCTTTCATCAATCCCACAGGTGCTTTAGGTCACTGTGTCCCTCAACTCAACTTTTTTCTGAACTGTATAATGTTAGCATGCCCAGAGGGGTTGGGCAGCTGGTTGACCTCGGACCCCTAGAGGTTGTTTCTCTCCTTACTGAGGAGTTTTCGGTTCCTCTCCTCCGCTGTCTTCTGGCCCTTTCTCTTTATGTATCGCAACGTCATGTATTGTCACACAGCTCTGTGAAGTGCCCTGGGGCAAATCGTGTCGCGAGAGGCGCTATATCCGAAATAAACTGAAGTGAACGCCGCCCGCGCATCGCGGCTCACACGTACGTGCTGCGAGCACGGCTTTCCTCCAGGGGGGAAGGCGAAAGGAAAGTGCAGCGTGCGGTGAGGCGGGACCATCTTCTTCTTCTTCAGGACCGTGTTCAGCCAGTGCGCGGTGACGCAGCGCTTCCCCTCCCTCAGAGCCTGCGGGGCGAGACAGCGGCAGAGGTTGAGAACGGGCCGAGCCTTAAGAAGGGTTATTGGGTAAAAGAGATAAGAAAGGTTACAAACAAGAGGAGGCCATTCTGCACATCTAGCCCATCTGACAGTCAGTAGCTTATTGATCCAAGGATCTCATCCAGCCTTTTCTTGAAGGAAGCCAGAATATCACCCACAGGGTCTGGGTAGCTTGTTCCTTACATTTGACATTTGAGGATTAGAAATAGACTCATGGTGTAGCCAGTTCATTTTAATTCTTTTTTATAATGCAGAAAGAAAAATCAACAAAAGGCACCCCTCGCTATATACGTATCAAAGATCTTATCTATAAAGAGAGTTTATAAATGTCAAGGCCGCTCGCCGGATTGCGCATAAACTTTCAACACTCACAACAACCAATTAAAAGCTCAAGTCTAGACTGGGTTTTCTATACCTCTGTGAATCTTGTTTGACATCTGTCCAGTTGACAGATGCTGTAAATCTATTGATAGAGCATGACAGGTTACAACACAGGATCAGAACAGGTTTTACCATTACCAATACAGGGAAATGCCACATTTAATCCACTTACGTTTGTTTATAAATAGGATTTTCCTTCAATCCCAGGCATAGTATCAGAGACAGGCAATTTTGGAGGCTTACAATGTACTGCTGTGTAACACAAGTCAAATGGCTACACCTTTTTTCATTAAAAGAAGTTATACAGTTCATGAGATCGCAAAGCAAAGACAGCAAAATGCCGCTTTACTGTGGTAATTCAACAACTTTTACTGGCTCAGTTTTAAAAACCAGAACCACACGGGATTAATTTTTCAGATATCATTTTACCCAACAGAAGTACATCCAAACAAAGGGCTAAAGGATTCAAACTGTTAAAATGTACATTCTGAAAGCTTGACTCAATAATACGTGTTGGAACCAGCACAGACAGATAAATAACAAATAAAACTGGAGCAGTCCAGGTGTACAGGACACACACAGGATAAACTTCTGTTATTCTGTGACATAAATGGGAAGTGTACAAACAGAATACAAAGCAGAGCAATACACTTAATCCTGCTATACAGATACTTGATCTCCCCTGTTAGAAGAGTGCTTCCATGATATTAAGCTATGATGTGTATAGTGCTTTCTATAGTAGTTCAGGTGGGGAGCTGCGTCAGCATGCGTAGGCTGCAAAGGAACAAGTAATAGGTTTATTCCATGCTGAAGAAAAGAAGAAAGAAAACACGTTTTGGCCGTGGGGCCTTCAAGCTCACACCTGAAGAAGGCCCCACGGCCGAAACGTTGCATTTTCTTTCTTCTTTTTTTCAGCATGGAATAAACCTATTACTTGTTCCTTAGTGCTTTCTACTGTATGTTGAGGATGTCTTCTCATCATCAGTCATTCAGCATGGAAAAATATAATTTTCACTACATGACAACACAATTAATAGGACTTACCTGAACATACATGCTGCTGACTTGACTCTCACATAGCAGATGTGTGCAGCGAGGGTTGAGTGTGGAATCTACTGTTCCCCCATGCGCTTGAATTATCTGCATAAAACAATACATCTTGGCCATTCTGATCCAGAGAAGCATGACAAAAAGGTCACTTTGAAATCCTGCGAGAATGCACTTAATCGCCAAATCACAGAGATCTAGTAGTTTTCGTCCATTACATTTCTTCATTTTCTTAAGCATGTCCCTCAGCACTACAGTATACCCATTTACCATTGCATTTCTTTGTGGCTCACTTAGGTTTTCCAAGATTTCTAGTTAATGGCTTGGCTTTAAAACCATTAATAAATGTCCTAATTTACCTTGATTCAACTTGTAATATATTTGCCACTAGATGTCTGGTCTATGTGATAAAAAAAAAGACCGTTTTAGGTACTTACTCTCTTCCAAGTTGCAAGTAATTGTTTGTCAGACATCTGTTCTGGATAATCAGCAATGGCAAAAACACAGCCGATTAGGAAACTCTCCTCAGGAACTAGGAAACAAAGAATTAAACAGTTGAAATAAAGCACATTTTAAACAAGGTCTGAACTAAATGTAACAAACAGAGATACTCCTTCTTTGTCATATTTGGCCTCATGCAACAATTATTCTGTGGGCCTAATCACATCTATCTAAATATCATAAACTTAATTATTTTCTTAATCCCAAAACATAAAAACAATGAAATATGCAAAAGGTTATTAACCAAAACACATCTGAGGTCACGATTTCTGAAATTTCTGAAAGATTTCTTCTGGTGAGAAGAACCACAGTAGTGAGACGGACTAGTTCAGTCTTAAACAACACACAGAATGGGATGAGACTGTGGGAGAAGTCATCAGTAACTTCTAAATGTCAGTCTAAATCCAAAATGTCTGCTCCCAACTGAACTGCCTTAGAAGAAATGAAAGAAAATTAAACATGTCATACAGTATATTTCCAGGACAAGTGTACAGACCTTTCTGTCACTCCGCTAGTAACAGCCAGTGAACCATTCCACGTGTCACAATAAGAAAGTAATATTCTGCCCATTCTGCACAACAACAGCTGTAGCTGTGGCCCCGTTTTAACCACAGTCACAAGGTCTTCCAGGATCTAGCACCTTGCTTAATCCAAGCTGCAGGTACCAGTCCTCATGTCCGTGAACTTGTAACTATAACATAAATAGATTCAAATCGATACAGTTGCAAAATTAGCATAAAATTGCTAGACTTACTGTCGACTCCTGGATCATGCCCAAAGAGCTGATTCTGCTGAAGGGGCTGCAGCGGCACCTGCTGCTGCTGCTGCTGCTGCGGCTGGAGATGCTGTGTAGTGTGCGGCAATAGCTGTTGAGGGGTCTGATTCTGGAGATGTTGCTGCTGCTGCTGCTGCTGCTGCTGCTGCATGTGCTGCTGCTGCAGCTGCTGCTGCAGCTGCTGCTGCAGCTGCTGCTGCAAGAGATGTTGCTGATGCTGCTGATGGTGCTGCTGCAGCTGCTGCAGCTGCTGGTGGTTTTGCTGCTGCTGCTGCTGCTGCTGCTGCTGCTGCTGCTGCTGCTGCAGCTGCAGCCGGTGCAACTGCTGCTGCAACGCATGCTGCTGCTGCAGCTGCTGCAGCTGCGGCCGGAGCAGCTGCTGAGGTCTCAGCTGCTGCTGCTGCTGCTGCGTGAACTGGTGGGTTTGCGGTGGCAGTGGCTGCTGCGGCTGCTGCTGCTGCTGCTGCTGCTGCTGCTGCTGCTGCTGCTGCTGCACAAACTGGTGCTGCTGCTGCTGCTGCTGCTGCTGACTGAAGAGCTGCTGGTGGATCTGTTGCTGGTGGGGCTGCGGTAGGAACTGGTGCGTCTGCTGGGGCGCCTGGGGGAACGCCTGCTGCACAAGATGCTGCTGCGGCTGCTGCGACTGCTGCAGCTGCATGAGCTGTGGCGGCTGGAGGTGTAAGAGGGGATGCTGTTGCGGCAGCTGCTGAGGGTGAAGCTGCGGCTGCTGCTGCTGGACCTGATGCGATGGCGCCTGCTGCTGCTGCGGCGGCTGCTGCTGCTGCTGCTGCTGCTGCTGCAACAACTGCTGTGCTTCTGCAGAAAGCTGCTGCTGCTTCACTTGGTTGAGCAGGAGAGGATTTGCGTGGCCCTGCTGGCTCTGATTCGCTTGCTGTTCCAGTGATTTTGTTGGAGCTGAAAGGCTCTGTAAGATCTGAAAAGGAATTGATATTTGAAAAAAAAAAAAAAAAGGTTTTAAAGCATCAGGCTGAAATATTATGAACTTCCAGCACAGGAAAATAAAAACTAACATAGAAATAGACCGTACAGCTTCTGCTTTCATTTCCTCTCTTCAGGACTTAATCAACTGCAAATTTAATAAATACACACACTATTAAAATGTCTGTGAAAATCAAAACATTCCGGTAGTGCCACTTCGAGAGACGTTGGCGTCGTTGTTAGGACTCCATTTTTGATATGCCACGAAGTATAAATTGTGAATTTCATTGGCGAGTTTGTGAAGAGAAATAACGGTGACTGGTACATATCGGTTTCATTTTTTTTTATCAGGTGTTTTGGTGTTCTTCATCAAATGAAACCGACTGCAGTGACAGATGGATCTTTGTACTAACACTCTCACAGCAAACAGAACAATGTGTTATTTGTTGGACATGACCAGAGTTGTGTGCAGGTCTCTGGAAACATATCCTGACAAAGTAGTAATTTCAACTGGTTTCACTGCGTTTTGGTGTGTGTCTGCATTTGCTCTATTCATGACAGAGGAGTAATTTCAGCTGCTTTCACCAAATTTCTCTATGGGTCTGCAAATCCTTAATTTTATAGAAACCATGAATATTAGGAAGTTCATACTCAGGTTAAAGATACAGATGGTTAAAAAGAAAAAGAAAAACAGGTTTTTAGGGACTTAGTATTACAGATATGACCTAAAAATCTAAAGTCACAGACGTAAAAAAAACCAACAGTATCAAGATAAATGCATTAATTTCATTCGTTATTCCTCCACTTCTCCCTATTTCTGCAGATTCTGCAGACCTCTGGTTTCTTTATCTGTTAACTACCACAATGAAATAATGTCTAAGAAGGACTGGCAGCTTGAATGAGAAAAAATTAAAGGAATTCTACAGTGTTTGACTGACTTTAGTTTCAACACTGCGCATCTGTAATTCTCTTCCCCTAATGAGCTTTGTCAGAATCTGAAATACCAGACTAGCACAACAAACACAAATTGTATCACAAATGCAACAAAAATGTAAAAAATATACAAAATTCCAATAAGAAAGACTAATAAGAAGTTAGTCCAATAAGAAGGAGACTAACATGTTCAAAAATAGCTTTGCATTATCTCTACACATAGAGTAACATGTAGAAAGGCAGAAAATTTCTTTCACTATTCAGAGAGGTGAACATATTCACTGCTATAAGCAGTGAAAGAAAAAAGCAACACATTCTATAAATCTTAACATGAATATAAAATGATTCCTTAACTGCTAACATAAAATGGACAATCAAGTGACTATGTTTAAGTACAGCTAATGATTTGAAACGGACACCAATTATCCTTCTACCAACAAGATGAACAACTTGGCAATCAATCTTAAAGTGATTGCATTGCTGTGTACAGCTGATCGTTAATAGCAGTGTGACCACTTGATTACTCGCAATGTCAGGAAAATTGGAAGTGTGAAATCAAAGCTAAACTCACTCGTGTTAATCTTCATAACAGTTTAAATGTTGCCATTTTAATGGCTTCTAATGTCAAAGTTAATGAAAGCAGACTATAATGAAGGGTTTTCACATTTTAATTAAAATTCGCATTTTGTATGCAACCATGGACGGAAAAAAAAAACATAGACAGCCATAACGGTGCCTGGTGAAAATAATGAAATAAGCCTTTAAGCACAAAACCATGACAAATTGTGAACGGGGCAGAGAATGAATTCTCTCCTCACACTCATAATTAAGACAGATTTGTTTTCAGATGCCACTATTAAGGAAAAGCAATAATCTTAACTGAAAACAGCATTATTCCTTAAAGTCATTCTAAACATATTTCACTTTTACGTTAACTAAATCCTAAATTCTAAGACTATAGAAGAAAAAAAATATTCCTCATTACACATGCTTTTTTAATCAACCACTAATCCACAAATAATACCTGTGAAACAAAATGTTCTAAAACTTTATAAGAACAACATTTCTGAGTTTCACAAAAAGCCAAGAATGAAACTGATTTTTTAAAACATAACTGGATATACAGGACTATACTCCAATCAAAAGCAGCTCAAATAAACAACAGCTATTTCCTTCATTTTAAAATGTTTTTCAATGTCAGACAGCAGTTAGCCAAACTTCACCCTTGCATCCTTTGTTTTCCAAGACAAGCAGACATAAAAGACATAAGTACATAAAAGCTGCTGTTCATTAAAAAAAAAAAGATTGAATTACAAGATATTTCTAAAACAACTTAATTTTTCTATTAACCCATGAACTTCACCTTGCTATGAAAATCAAGCATCCTTTTCAGTTACTTTCCATTTGCATCACTGCGAGACGTAACTGTATCCTAGGAAACAGTCAACATGGATTTAGAAAAGTAAAAGAAGTAAGTCTTGTCTATGCAACTTGTTAGAGATCTTTGAACTTTTTAGAAGGCCTTTGGTTTAGTTACATAAAAGTTAATTTCACTCTAATTTCAGGTAGTTTGCATTTAGTAAAATCTGAGCATAAGGACTGAGATTAGGCAGATAGAGTACAGATGAGGGATGAATGTTCAAACTGGGTTGATACAATTTATGGAGTACCACAGGGATCAATACTAGGACCTCTGCTCTTCCTATAATAGTCAAAGAGCTGGATTCTGGTATACTTAGTAAACCAGTCAAAGTTACAGCTGATACCAAATTAGGAGTGTAATCAAACACTGTAGAAGCAGCAGCAAATGCAATTGAAAAAGATGCAGATAAAATTCCAGAGTGAGCAAACACCTAGAAGAAGATTAACATAGACAAGTTTTGCAGGGTTTTGTGTGCAGGTAGTAAAAATAACCTGCGAAAAGCTCAAAGGGAAAGAATGAGATAGAAGAGGCTTTTAGATTTAGTCAGTTATGCAGACGTGCTGTTTAAGTCTTCCAGACAATGTTGGGAAGCAATAAAAATGAAGATCTGCACTTGTAAAGTGACACATTAAGGCTTCCAAATAACACATGTATGTAAAGCATGCTTTTGCTTTTCATCTTTTGTGAATATGATGATCTGTCATGTGTCCCTTTTATCTACACGCATCTCATCCCTACAGAACCTGTTCTGAATGAGACCCCAGGAGTAGCCTGTTAGGAGAAGATGACGAAACCCAGAACAGTACTGGCCTGCACAGACAGTAGCCACATCCAGCTGCACTCCCCTTCACTTAAGTGCACTGCTGCAAAGTGCTCTCAAGACCGAAGGAAGCCTATACAGAAGATGCAATTATTGCTGCCCCAAGGTTGTACAACACAGCCTCCCTGTTAAGAAGCTGCTTCTCACAAAAACATCTTCAAATACAGGACACATCACAGACGAAGGAAAATAAAACACACACAGGTCGAACAAGGCATCGTAAAACGCACAATAACTTGCTTTTGCTATAGATACTTCTGGGCTTTTTTCTTTATGTATAAGCTTCAATACAACACACAACGAGTACAACTATTAGAGCAAAGGATGGGTGAACAAAGTGAGGATGGAAAAAAAATCACGTGTGTGTGTGGATAAATAAAAAATGTATGTACAGGATGCACTTCAAGTCCTCTCAGCATGACCGCCGATATCAGGACTTCAAAAGCCACCTTCACAAGACTACATCTCGGTGAGAGCAAAAACATCTTTATGCAGCCTCCCCCATTTTGTCAGTATAGCTGGAGAGGGATAGTTTTTTTACACTGTGTTTATTTATAGACACATTTAAGCTGCAGATGGTACAAAGCTTGGCTCAGGTAAACTGATAAAATCAGGCTGCTCCTATTCACATTCAGATTAGCTCCTTAAAAAAACTTCCACAGTGAAGCAACCAACAGACAATTCCCCCCAAATACTAATTCAATAAAACACCATCTCTTCACGTGAAAAAAGGAGGAGTTTAATGTAGGTTAACTGGTTGACATAAGGATGGACAACTCCTGTCCTTGACAGCCAGAATCCTGCATGCAGGTTTAATTAGGATGCTTCTATGAGGAGCTGCTAAATACGCAGGCACTTTGTCTTCTTACTAACTAATTAGTTCAACAAGGTAATTAACATGAGAGCTGGGATTAAAACCAGAGGAGTGCCCTCCACGTTACCAACATCTGGTCATTACCACAATCGGACTGCGACAGTAACAGCTGTAAGGATGATACAACTTGTAATACCACCTAGTCTTTAAAACAAGCAAGTTTCCTTTCCAGATTCCTAAGCGCTCTAGACTTACTAAGGGCAAAGCCCAGCCCAGATTGCTTGTTCATTAAATCACAATCGCCATGCTCAGGTTTGATTTATATATGAAATATACATGAAGTCACAGCTGAAAGAATAAACAGGAGAAGTCTATGACGCATTGCTTCGACTGTTTAAGAAATGTCACTTTCTTGAAATTGCATCCTAACACCCTGGGAACAAGCAGCCACCTTGCAGCTTGGAATGTAGTTTCGGGAGACTGGGTCTCCAGTCACCGCAATCTCTCCACGTTTTCCGTGATGGCCATTTCTTCAAAAACCCCAACCACTTCTACAGACGTGTACCTTATTAAGGGTAATGCATAATCCTTTAATAAATTACAATTTACTGCATTTAAATAGGAAAGGGCTCCCAGTTTATTAACCACTGAAGTGTACCGGCATGCATTAAAGGGGAACAGCAGTCTGAATATCTTGACCGTTATTTTGGTAACCAAATAAGTTCATTGACGATATAGAAAGATTTCACAAATTTCAAATGAAGCACAAAATCATGAACTCTTTAAGTACTGTCAGTTGCCCCTGGTCTCACCATGGGCAAGCGCGAGAGTTCCCACGAATTGTGACTTGATGCGGCCCTTCCTGCTCCCTAGTCACCGTAATGACTAATGTTGTAATGCGATGTACGAGGGAATAAGTACAAATTGTGCAGCAGATATTTGACCTCAGAAATGTTCCAACATGATCTGCATGCAGAGTTGACAAATAACTTCCATTTATCGGCAAAACCGTCTTGAAGTCGAGCACAATATTTCTATTGGATTAAAGCCTGCTTTTTTTACAACGTAATAGGGCCACTTCACCTCACCAGAAGATTTGTTGCCTTATTCAGAATCACAGAATATGGTGCTGCACATACCTGGAAATGTAATCTATTTTGTGATGTAAATTGGAGGTTTTACAAGTTACTGCGTATGTTTTTCTTTTATTGTGGTTCTAAATGCACCCTGCAATCAATGCTAATTCTAAGCCCGAAAGATAAAAATAGCATCGCAGCTCCCCTTTAAGCTCCAACAGGCCTCCTACAGAGCACATCAGGAGGAGTGAGAAGATGCTTCACTCCTTGAATTAAGGGGAAAACCTAATGTAACAAACACGTTTAAACACAGGACTCAAAATGATCCAGGACACTGGGCTTCTCACTTCTGCTCTTACAAACAGAGTAAATACTGTACTGCTGTTGTCACATAATTCACAAGTGTGAAATGTAATGATTAATCCTGACATGCATTCACTGTTAACCATATTACATTATAGGAGGCAATGTTCACAAGTGATTAATTTAAAACACTGATGTAGCCTTTCTTGATAAAACTCCAATTGGGAGTTAGGCAATCACATAAAATTCGCCAGCAACGGTTCTTGTCTTTTTGACGTGTTAAAAACCGAAACGAGAAGAAAAATCATTTTAAAACTCTTGTGGCTCACAACTCCGCACACATTTGACTGATAGAATATCTGAATTCATGTTTTATTAATGCAAGGCGGAAATAGTAATATATCGAATTTGTACTGTGACTGGTATAATAATATTTTACTGTATACATTTTGAACCTGTCTATGATCTCTATTTACAACGTCCTCGTGGTTTCGGTAACTGGTTGTGTGAGGTTTCCCTTGCCAGCTCGGCGTCTTCCTCCCGACTCTGTCTTTCCCTCTTGCCTTCCTCTCTCATCACTCTCGCCTACTATGTGACTCCTCTCCCAGCTCAGCTTTCAGTGGTGTATTTTTTGACATGAGCAATTTTTTGTTATTTTTTCGTCTCAGGATTCAAGGCAAACAACATTCTGTTCTACAATTACATGCTCGGATGTTTATACACTGCATTATCATTTACTTCGTTCACATTTAATTTCTTCAATTTCCAATTAAAGAATGTCCAGTAGCTTTTATGCGCGTCATGTAATTCCTGTGTAATCGGGAAAAGAAACCCAAAGGTATTTATTTCTCCCATTCGGGATTAAAATAATGTATTTTATAGTCGCAGACGAGAGTGAGAATCCTCTCCTCTCCAACACTTTCATGCACAATTTAAGTGCAATGAATTCTGCTCGGTAAACTAATCTTTGTAATGACCTCTGTTTTATGTTGATATGAGGCACACTTATTCAAAAACAGTAGCAATAGCAACTATTCACTCAGTGTCTACACAGTTTTTTTCCCTGCACTAAAAACTACAATAGTAATAATAGCTGAGAGCAAGGTGACCCACTCAATTAGAATTGAGAATGGCCAATTCTGCTTTAAAATCTGCACTGCTTTTGTGGTCCTGCTTTTCAACAACAAGATCTTTAACACAAAGCAAATACAACTTTTGCACCCGTTGCAGGCTATCAGACTCTGTCAATCATTAGGAAAATCTTTCTGTACTGTAAGGTGAATGTTCCAGATTGTGCATACCGGATTGTGTGTGCTATATCACGTAGCCACCAAAGCAAGAGGTAAATCTCGAACATGCATGCTAACCTCTGCCACTTTGCAGTTGGTAGAACACACTTGAGGACACAAAACTTTTATATGTGTTTCTGAGCCCAACCAAAAACCCTTTCATACCTCAGCCAAATAAAGCAAAATATTTCAATAACGCTCATTTCAAGATCCAGACAAGAAAAACTCAGATTCAATCTACGGCTGCCATGTACATTAAAATACCATTTGACAAAAGGTTTTCTACTTACATGTGCAACATTTGAGGGCCGGGTGACCTGCTGAATGTCAGCGTTATTTGTAATATTCCTCAGCGTCCGGGCAGCAGGATTCCAGGAACCCAGAAGTTCTGGTCTCTCTGGGCCTTGTGTGCCCTGCCCCGACGCCACCAGGTTATTCCTTGCCTCTGGGGGCAGAACGGTGCCCGGTACTGGAGGCACGATGGCACACAGGTTGATGAGGCCCGAGTCCTTCCCATGGGGCAAACGGCGTTTGGCGGTAGCAGTCTGGGGCAGCTCAGCCGGGGTCCAGTTCAGATTCCGCTCCTGTTTTTCCGGCGAGGAGTCCGAGGAATCGTCGAACATGATCTCTTCCTTCTTCCCGGGCTTCGGGGAGAACCCGTGGCCGCTCATGGGAGAGTCCCCGCGGGACGAGGCCCGACTGGACTTCCTGGAACGGTTGTCGATGTAGCTGCCATCGGACTGGGAGCCCCGGTCGTACTCTTCGTCGCTCTCGACCTCGTCCTCTTCCTGGTAGGTCAGCCGTGGATGATAGGGCACCTCATCCTTCCGGGTTTTATCGGAGACGGAGTCCAGGACCCACTCCGGCGTCACAATTTTAATGCTGCTTTGCTTCAGTGCACATTCATACTTCTCCTGAAACGGGAAAATAAAAAAATAGACGAGGCTCATTGACTGCAAAGCAGGTGCAAGAAATTAAAAACTTCTTAAATGCAGCCTGATGGGCGGTGAAACGCAGAAAGTTCCTTTAAAAAATAACAAAAAGCAATCAAAACAATCTGACTTTTGGTAGAACAGTTTTAATACAAAACAGGCAAAAAGTGCGTGTAATGTTTTAGTGGAAGATTTTGTTGCCCGGATAAATTCTACACGAGTGCATGTCATGGGCATAAAACTAAAAAAACAACCAAGGAAGTAAAAGGTTGAAGAACTGGTTCAAAACCTATAGCCACTTTAAACGGAGATTTGTACTTAAAAATGGATTTTCAATCGTTACTGGACAGATTTGTAGTCATTTGAAAGTATTATTGTAAAGAATACAGCTGTCAGCGTGTAGGGTTACTGTCTGAAGGGCCTGTGTTAAAGTGACCCTGATCAAGGCAATAAACACTTATCACTCTTCCTGCAATAACTGCAGAAAGAAAGCAGGGCTTTGCCTATGGCTAATAAAACAGAAAAGCTAGACATGTCCTGGGAGGCATCTCAATGATGGCTACAATGGACAGCTTTTATCCCTGCTTCATATTATCACCACCTACCATCAGCCAAATGTCCCATTAAGTCCACTAGTATACAAGGCAGACAGTGCAGTTAAGATGAGGCTTGCTGTTCCCATTTCCTCTGTGTAACCGGCAATAAAAAGAGACTTTAAGGGCTGTTTTAGAGAGGTAATTTGCACTGGCACTCAAACTGGTAAGATACAACAGATGGTAGATTTAAACAACTAACACAATAAACCAGTGGCTAGTAAAGCAACACCTTATTGAAACCGGGGTATACAAGGCAGCCCCAGATATGCACTGCTGCCAAATACGTTCTCTTAGTCTGAAAAGTGTGAACTTTCTACTATTTGTAATGTTGTCTGCATAGGACGCGTATTAGTAAGTTGGTGAAAGTTCAGCGGTTCAAAACAGTCTTCTTAATATGCTGATTTTTTTAGGTCTGAGACAAATTATGTTTCACTACTTTATTCACACACATCAGTTACAACAGAGGGACTCAGTACTGGCTAGTTTGTGCTTTCAAAGACAAAACTGTGCGGAAAACAGGATTGATTAATCTAAAATGGTGTTTCTATTTTACGAAGCATAATGTCTATAATTCGCTTGTGACTTTTGTCAGAGGAAAGAAAAATCTTTTAAAAAATCTATTATCTTTGAACCAAAGATAGACAGCTGGGAATATCTTTTATTTGTTATCTTTTACAAACGAGAAAAGATTTTACAAATCTCTCTTTGCCGTCAAAGTCCCAAAAAGGGTATAGTATTTGAATATGAACAAAGTAATAATGATATAAATAATAACAATACTGAAAGCCTTCCCTAAGGCTTGTATTTGTATTATCTCAAACAAGCAGCAAAAGCTTTATGCATGATTGATCTTCTAGAACTGATTGATCTTCTGCATGACTGATCTTCTAGAACTTCTTTACCAGGAAGATTTGGCCCATTCATTAACCACAGTTTCTGAAGTAGTTTTTTTATTTAGTGTTGAATCTGTGTGACCTGATGTGGCACCAAAGTTTATACTGCAATAACAATAACAAAAAAACACATAAAAACTAATAAAACACACTGCAGCTCTGGGCTGTGCCACTGTTGTCTCAAATTTCAACAAACTGAAAAAGGAATTATTTTCAAGAGATTTACAATACAAAATTGTAAAAACAAACTTGTAAAAACATTTTTTTCTAATGACCACATCTTCAAGAAAGTACTCTTTCGGAATAAAAGATAATACAATCCAAAAGCTGTAATTCAAATGTAATTTAAGCATTGAACAGCTTCTTGTATGTATTAAATAAAAAATAAAACTAACACCCCCATTCAGAAATGTTGTCTTGTTTAGTCCCACTATGCTGTTTTCAAAAGTCTTACATTCAGTAATTTACTACAGTACTAGACTTTGCACAAAGAAAGTAGGCTTGTTGGATTTGGGTTTCCTTTTAGGAAATATCACGAGTTTTTCCTCATCCTACATTCAAGTGTGTGTTCGCCACAACCTTGAATCTTATTTATAAAAATCATCAGTAATTTCCCTCCGTAATACAAAAATAAGGAATCGCTGATCATGTTGAGCGATTTTCTGTGACACCTTAAAAGAAGCACTGAAAAAACAAACTGGGTTTTTTGAAAATTGAGATTCCGGACACAAGCACAGAAGACTGGAAACTGTTTTTCAAGTTTGGTTAATTTGCACTGTGCCACACACAATTCTGTAAACCTACAGACAATTCGTTAAAACAGCAGCCATACAACACAGACATCCTTACAACACACAAGAAGGAATACATTACACTGATATAATTACCCCTTTCGGCTCTGGGACAATTAAATGAGTACACTTCTTATTGAGATTCAGCTGACACTCTCCCCCATAATAGGTTACCAAAGCCCACAGTGGATTTCGGTCCTCAGGTATCTGCAGCAACAGACAAAAAGAAAAATCTGTCATTCGGAGAAGGTATTTTATCCTGTACTAATCAGCGGTTCCATTTTTTAACTTGACGGTTTTCTGATATTATGGTAATGAAGGATGTACTGCATGTAGCAAGATAAAACATTAAGCCATTTTGACTGTTTGTACAGCTTAGTGGCCAAGTGAATCTAAACTTTTGACCAGTTTCTTCTTGAAGAGGCCCTGCCTTCAGGCATCACAATCAACTGGCTGAGAAACCTGTTCCAGATACCCTCGATGTTTAGTCGAGAAAAAGTATTTCGTACTCCCTGTTTTAAAACAAGCTTCCAAAAGCCCCATGCGAGTGTGAATTAATCCAATGAGCTGGCACTATCTAGATTCCTTTTGATTGTATATATGGGATCTCTTTTGTTCTAGACTGAAGAAATCTCACTCATTCATGCCAAGATGCCAGTCTTGGTGTTATGTCACTATGCTAAATGAGGTCTTACAAATAGCACATATTTAAGCACATATTCCACATATTATGCAGTTAAGCATTCGGCTTGCTTTGATTGTTCTAAACAATGGCTTGCTGAGCACATACAGTACAAGAATAAACACTCAGGCCTCTTTCATCTGTTACCCATCTATGGCTATAAATGAAGAGAAAGACCTTCAAGCTTGAGATTCGTTAAAGGTCATCTTACAGTTTTTGTTCCTAATGGAACCACTCAGAGGATGTTCTGAGGAACAGACTGAAAAATGTAAACTCAGTTTAAACCACTCCAGTCCTACCTAATCTCCACATTAATAAATGCAAGTCTTGAGGCTAGTTTATAAATTGTGGCCAAAAGTATCTAGTTTTGGTGAACTGGTCTGTCTCTAAAGAAAAACTTACACCTTATCACCAAGTTCAGAGACTGAAACATCTTTGGAGTTCAGTGGCTGTAACCAGAAAAAAAAATAACTACTGACCTTGGGCAGACATGCAGTGACACCGAAGAAAATCTGTCCTGATTCTGGAGAAAACCCAGTGACACTACATAAATTTCATTAAGGAAAAATAAACAAGAAAGAGGAGTAAAACAGGCTGCACTTTACATTTACTTGGATAGTCCAGATGATATCTGCCTTGAGTGCACTAGAGGCGAGCATTTTTATTATCTGTTGAAGATACGTTTATAGACCTTTCTTTTCACCTCAGATCATCTCATTTCAAGTAGCATGATTTTTCAGAAAAACAGTCTGAAACATTACATTCCTGCCTATATTTGACAGCAGAAAGCAGTGAGAGAAAGCTTAGTGATCTAGGAGTCCCAACAAAAGACATGAAATCCAAAGGCAAACACATGTTTATTGTTCTCTATAAGTAAATGTATTTACACAAAAGCATCTTTACAATTTGTTCTGTCAGAAGTTACTAAATACTGTCAAATAATGTTTGCAAAGGATGTAACTATCTTTTAATCTCCAATGACCCAAAACTTGTCTTGACCCAAAACAAGTATTGATTAATTTTTATAGTCACACATCGGTATCAATGCTTCCACTGTCAAGGGACAGAAAAGGCTGATTTGGTCCGAGTTAAATGTTAACTGCAATTTGTAACAAACTTCACGGAAAAGTGCATAAAACAATTTCTCATTTATATTTATGTAAATGTAAATACATGTTCATATGTATGTTCAAGCACTCAAATATATCTCAATCTACCACTACTACAACTTTATATGTTTAAGGCAACATAACACTTTGCAGATATTTCCTGCTCATGAAAATCTTGACCTTAAACAGTGCACTACTCATTTACAAAACCCAACAAATTTCAATGTTCGTTTTTCCAAGGAAGAAGAAATTACATCGTTCCTACAGATGCCCTTATGATAAGACTGCGCAAAAGGATACGGCAGAAGATCCCCACATCGGACAGACAAGATCACCCAAGAAGGCTGCAAGACAAAACAAAGAAATACATCAGTTATACTGCAACCGGACTCTCACAGGCAACTCGGCATATTATAGAACTTTTCAGGAAGATTGAAATCATCTGCAAAAAAAAATGACAGGGCTACAATACACAGAGATGATAAGAGAAGAGGGGAGGTGTTACAGTTTTGAATTTTGAAATTTGAAACTAAAAATCGATTAATGTTGGGGTATGCTGTCTGTTTCTTGACCTGCAAGGCAAATGCTGAAATATGAAAAACTGACAGATGCTTAAATCTGGGAGATTTAGGTTCAACAAGAAAAGAAAACAGGCACATCAACTGGAGGACAAAGAGTAACCAATTTAAAGAAAGACTGTTGGACTTGCTAACCTCTAAGAAATGTTATCATAAACTTTTAAGTTTAACACAGTTGAAGCAAGCAAAACAAAACTACCTGAGGAAAACAATGGTATCTGAGGGGCTAGGACAGTTAACTGGGATAAAATATGAACAAACTAATCTGCACAACACCAGCACAGAATAGCTGAGAGAAAGGAGTTGGCCCCAGACTGAGGGAAAAGGCAAGGTAACAACAGTACAACACTATACTATACAGCACTATATAACTTTAATAATATACCATACTATACCAGGATGCCGCTCAAAACAGTGGACTTCACATCATAAACACAAAACACACATATACAAGGCTTTAGAATGCACAGCCTTTTGTATGAATCAAATGTCACCAATACTAATTCAGTCCAAAATGGCTACAGAACCTTAAATAGAAGTAAGCACCCCAAGAGCTTGATACCGGTAATGAAGTTTGATTATGAAGTTTCCATTGAGGTGTTACAGTTTATAAATGCCACTGTTACAGAAACCGGGTTTTAATATGTACATAAGCGTCTTTACAAACAAGATCAATCAATGAATTTGGCGTCTCGTACCTTAACAACAGGCAGATCAAAGACCTCCCGGGATTCTCCAACCTCAGGGTTGTCCCCATCCTCCGCGATGATGTGTGTAGCAAGGGCATTGTAAGACACCTCCTTGGCTTTTCCAGCCTTCAACAGCTGCACTACCTACGGGTAGACAAGATTTATTTGAAGTACTCCATTTTCTATTGCTACTGCTTTGTTTTATGCTCGCTGTGACCCTGACGATAAGGCGATGTAGATTATGTAGATTGCCCAATAACCGACATTTTAACTCTTCTTTACCTGAAAGCTAATGGAACACTTCCAAATGAAAAAAAACTACATAGAATTGTTCTTATTCCGATCTGCTCAGATGTCAGGTAGCATTTGCTGGATGTTCCGTAACACTACGTACAACGCATTGGGCTGCTGTGAATGAAGATCTCTGGGAGGAAAACAAGATCGCAATATTACAGCTGATAACCCAAAAGACTTCTAAATGCGGACCAGTATGGTTCTTCAAAAATGCAACTGTGATAATCTCCAGCAAAGTCTCAGCTCTGTGTAAAAATCGGGTATTATTACACCCTGTACGGCATAATCTGAACTGCACTGTACCGTATTAAAACTCCAACAGGGGAGCTAACTATATGGCAGGAAGTGTCAACAAGCAACATCCGGTAACCACTTCCATCAAACCCAATGGAAGGACAAACTCTGCGCAAGCTCAGTATGACGCCCACAATTTTGCAAGGTGTTTGAATTACTTGATGGCAAAATACACAAATTAAACAACCCTCGGCTGAAATTGAAGCTCCAGATTTACAAACCCTTACTACTTGAGCGCACAGTCGTTTAAAACACGTGTTTCAGCACTGCCGTTTACCATGGAAGATAAAGACGGGACAAATAACCTGGAGGCCCGTTTGCAAGGAGAAAAGGCACCACAGATCTGTGCAGACAAGGCATCTACAAACTGATCTAGATCCTTACAATTACCGCTGAAAACGAAAAAGTAGAATATTTTCATTTCCTTAAAAACCCGCTTGCAGCACGAGAGAAAAAAAGCGCATCGCTCATTTGCTCTTCTACAACTGTGCTCTCAAATCCACACTCACACACAAGAAATAATATAATCCCTTTTCACCTTCTGGTCAATATCTCCCACCACGTAGAACTTAACATCTTTAAAAAGCTCGTCGGGAACCTTCAGCTCTTCATCTGGCATATTTTGGTATCTTTAAAAAATATATATACCCTTAAAATCACAAAACTCGAGAACAACATAGAACAAGAGAAAGTTAATTTGGTCTATCTCTTCCTCTAGCTCAAGCGCCAAACACAACTCAGCGCGCCTTAGGAAGCCCGCACTCGCTTGTTAGGGGGAGGCTGTACGATTAACTTTGCTAAATGTGATTTTTCTTTCTCTGTAATGCACATGTTTTTTCATATTTTGTATTATTTTTACATGAGTATATCATGAGTATAGTCAAAGCTTGTTATTTTTTTCCAGTCATTGTATTTGATATTTTGTTTTGAAAGTCGTCGTCCCCTTCAGATGAGTGAGACCTCTTATTGTAGGCGGAGCAATTTGTTCCCTCCCAGATTTTCGAGTGCTGCTGTGGCGCGCCGCTTGGTCCATTCACATTAAACTGCGCGGTGTCAGAGCAGCAGGATGTTCTGTGCTTTATAGATGTATGTACTATACTGTTCGCGACTGAGCCTTTGAATAGGTATTGCTGTTTTTTTTCCCCACCTAGTATCACAGCGCTAACTTATTTTTTTTCTTTCAGATAAGAAAACGAGTAAAACAATTTAGATTTTAATTTATGCACGCATGTATCAAGTTTCAAAATAAACTTTTCGGTTTTATGCATGTATGTTTAAAAAAAACAAACTTGATTGACAAAAAAATCACTAAATTGGGTTCAGGCTAACATTGGCATTGTAAACTACTGCTTCGGATGCGTGTAGTAACGTCAAACAACGTGCTGTACCTATAATGAATGCGTGTTTAACGCATCAACAAAATTACAATACCCGGCATAAAGGCAATAATAATAAAAAATATAATTATTGTTATTATTATTTCTGGACACTCCAAAGCGCTTTACAGGTAATGTGTAGCCCACTCCTGGATGATGCGACGGTAGCTGAAGTGCGCCAATACGCTCACTTCACATAATGACCAATAACCCCCACCACAGCTAGTTCGACTTCAGAAAACTGTAACAGCATTATTTCTATTGGAGCAGAAAAAGCTGATCTCTTCTGTTTATTCCCCATTCACTTTTGAAGAGAAATATTATATCGGATTGAGGGCAACACTCTCCAGTAGGCGAGGGTTACCTTTTTTCACATTTAAAATGGAGGACACTTGCCAATGTTATTTATTGTTTATTAGATTTATGGTGGCCATAAATGTACATTCACTCAAGAGGAAACTCCATAGACAAGGGGTGGGGAAGTGTGTTGGTGATATTTATACTAGAATATATTTGTTCATGAACCATTTCAGATCAAATCAAAAAACCTTTGTAACCCTACAGTAGGTCATGACACCTCTACTGTATTCTCCCTGTGTCACTGGCATGATACCAGACATTTCCCAATCTTCCTCGTAAGACAAGCTCACCAAATTCATTTCCCAGAGGGCCTAACATGTGCTGTTTTTTCACCCAACCCAAGTAGTCAATTAAACAATCAGTTTAGAGAAAAACAGTACTAGACATATATACTGGACATACTGTATACAGGATTCTACTTAAGGTCTTTTACAGGCGATGACTAAAAACACCCACTTAATTTAAGGTACAGGGTTATTATTTTGTTACGGTTATTGTTTTATTAAGGTTCTTTATGAAACATTTCAGAGTCACATTGCAAGTTTAAGATTTATGCCTTGTTAGTTAAATAATTAGATCCGTTATATAGCTGAGAGCTCAGGTCAGGAAAAAGCCCAGTCTGACACCCCTGTCTGAAGAACATGGTCAGTTCTGGGAACATACAGTACCTTATGTCACAATGTTTAATGTTTCTTTATTAGCCCTATACAATTTCTTGCATTAGGAATTTGTCTTTTCACATACCCCAGCTTTTCTCCATGAGACATAGACAGGGAGAGAAGCTTGGGGTCAGAGCACAGGGTCAGCCATTGTACGGCACCCCTGGAGCAGTTGGGGTTAAGGGCCTTGCTCGGGGACCCAACAGAGTAGGATTCCTCTGCCAGCCACGGGATTTGAACCGGCAACCTCCCAGTCACAGGTGCAGATCCTTAGCCACAGAGCCACCGCTCCGATACTGGTGCTGGTGGATGTGGCACGTTTCCGTAAGGACAAAAGCCCCGGTCCAACACCATGTGGTGCAGTAATGGGCACACCATACCTGGTCCTGTCCTTGGAAGGTCAGGGTAGCGGTAGGTTTTCCTTCCAGCGCAGCCAAGTAGCGGCTTAATGGGACCAGATTAAGAATTTCTTCCAGCTACTCAGGTCCTGGTTGTCTGAACAGACTTCAGAAATCTGAAGACTCCGTTCCAGGCTCCAGGCTGGCCCATCCCTGAGGGGTTGGGGGGATGATAAAACAGGGCTTCACACTGTTCATTTTTCTTTTGGGAGAGGGGACAACACAATCCGAAAAGAAAGTATTTTTGTCTATTCAATAGACTTTTTTTCTTTTTTCCCAGCATCTTAAACTTTAGAAACTGCTCTTAAAGTGCTGTAGATCTACAAAATATGTAATTCACTGTGCTTTTAATACACTTAAGATTCAATCATGAGAGTGAATTTGCAGGACAGTGACCTAGAATTGACTTTGTAGTTTTCTGTGTGAATCTACTACTTTAATTTTTTTCTCATAAACATATTTTAGTATAGTTGCTAGGTATTGTCCTCTCAAATGAATGTCAGAAATGTATCTTGTTCTGCTGTTTATGGATGGACATCCATTGATAGGATAAGCTACTGGGACTCTCACCAGACATGTGCAGTGAGAAGCCTCTTCAGAACACCAGACTTAACAAACCCAACTTCAGACCAAAACTCCCAAGAGAAACAAAATATCAGCAATCAGTCAGATAAGATCATGTTAAACCTCGTCTCTCCATTACTGCTTTCCAGTACTGACATCATACAAAAAACTATTAGTTATCCTGTTGTGTCATTATTTGAAACCTGGTTTTGCTATTGCATTGCTAAAACATTTAGGCTTGGATCCAAAGCTAGTGTAAGTGGGAGTATCTGTAACAGGTCCTTGTGTTCTTTGTTTTTGGGAAATTGTTGTATAAGTTCTGACAAGCTGTTGATTATGTTTGCACTCACTGCTGTAGTGTCAAGCGACCACAGTAAGATCTGCTGAAAAATCCGAAGTCCGTCAATTATTGACGACGGGGTTGCATAGATACAGAATCCTTGAGTTGAAAAAATAAACTGAAAGACTCACAAATTTCTTCATACACATTAGTGTAGCATCCTAGCACGTCCCTTCATTCTTGATCTTTTGCCACAGTAAAAAAAATGTATGCTGCATGATTCTAATATAAAAAAGGTTGAAATGCTTGAGTGATATGCTTTATTCTTCATGAAGCTTAAGTTTTTTTATTAATAAAATCTCATTTACAGTGATAAACATGACCCATCCATAGTCAGTGTCACAACAGAAAGAGTAACAAATAGAGCTACAAATATAGAAACGCAGGTCACTTTCTTTCTCAGTCCTCTCCACAGACTCAATGAGCTTTTTAAATGTCATGGTCCTTGTGGTTTAGTTTAATGGCTGATTTGCATATTCTGGAACAACCAGTATCTACTAAAAAGACAAACATGGAAATAGAATCAAGAAGAACAATAGCTACCATTAAATACGTTTAATTTGTAATCTCATGTACAGTAGTTAAGGAAGACCTACCTTTTCTAAATCCATGTTGACTATTCCTGAATGATTTTATTTCCAGTTATTATTAATTGTTATCATTTACATGTAAAGAAGTCAGACTTATTGGTCTTCTATGGCTTCTTTTTTCACTTCAACTTTATTGGCCATTTTTTTTAATGGGGCCTACAGTACCATGACATGTCTTCCATTCTAGTAGAGTTGGTGGCAATAATTTACCATCTACTCTGATTCATATTGTAGCTCATTTTTTGTATTTTTGCCCTCTTATCAAACATCATTTGGACTGCCTCTCCTCCACATCCCTGATCACCAAAACCATTGTCACTACAACACTTACACTGTGATTAACAAAACACCCATCTAGAGCTTCTGAGTGAGTCAATCAATAAAAACTCCAGTTTTGTCTGCAAGCTGTGGTGTCTTGTGCAGAAAAGATTGGTTGGAATCCAGACTGGAATTGGAATTAGCTGCATTACTAGCAATTTGATCTTAAATTTTCTGTGAATTAGCTGCATTTCTTACACGGTGTAAGCTTTTAGTCGGCTTATACATGGGAACTATTGTGCTAGGGAGTCTCTTCAACTTTTTCAGACTAGGGTCGATGCCACGCAGCTTCCCTGATGTTTTGGATGCCGAGTGGTGTGCACCTGTGAGACATACAAAGAAAAAAACACAACTACAGTTAATACTTGTCTTCTTTGGACACACTTCTTAACATTTACACTTGTGAGCAAGAAATAAGTCTTCACCATCTGTTTTTCTTTTCTATAACAATTCTACTGAATTTTGGGAGAAAATACGCTTGCATTACGAATCACTTGTGCAGCTGTTAAATATGACCATTCTAAGGATACTGCTTGCATAACTCTGGTTTTACATACAGTAGTCAAACCATTGTACTATGTGGTTATTTACATGCACAACACTGCATGTACTTCGTCCTGTATTTAAAAGTGTCAGGAAATGTTTTGTCCATCTTCCCATTTGAACATGCTTACAGCCATAGTTTGTATTTCACTGGTCCGGACATGTGCATATATATAAAATAAAGACAGCAGTGATGGTGAGGAAGATGGGGTGGGGAGACTAGAGATTCCTTACCCGTGATGAAGCCAGTGCTCTTATGTTTCAGTTTCACTATTCTCACTTTGTGAGGCAACAGCGCATCTTTAATTTCTGTTTGTATTTAAATGTTCATCAATGGTGTCCGTTAAAATTTTCCTTTGAAACGCATCATTTAAAGGATGACAGATAGTGGAACTAGTGATAGTGAAATAGTTAAATGTATTTAACTTCTAACACTACTACAGTACACCAATTACGACAACAGTTTCTCATCTTCTGTGAAACCAATGTAATACTGTACTTAGTGGGTTTTAATGACAATTTTGTCTCGCTGGAGTTAATAGACAGTGAGAACAGGAAGTACTGAATTTCTAACAGCAAACAACAACAATGATGAGCACTTGAATGTGACATGATGTTTTTTGACATTCACAAGGCTTCTGGAAGTTTCTCATGAAAGATCGGTCCTTACATTACAAGCTGTAGGCATGCAATGAAATGTTTCTGTTTGGACTGAGAAATGATTAATGGAAAATGGAGTACAAACAGGAGGTCGTTGTTCCAATTAAGTGATGAAATTAGTGGAGTTCCAGAAGGATTTGCACTGGGACCACTTGTTATTCCAAATGTCTGAATGCTGGTATTGTCAGTAAAATAGTTTAATTTGCAAACTAGACCTCAGTAAGAGGACTAGCAAACACTATAGTAATTGAAATAGAATGAGTAAAGATTTTGGCAAAAGTCAAGGGCAGAATATCACGTACAGGTATGAAAAAGAACTTAAAGAAGCAACTTATGATAAAGACTTAGATATTTATCCCACATCATTTACATCTTTCATGTGTGGGGAAGCAATAAGCAAGCAAACAAAACGTTAGGATATATAGTCAAAAGCATATAATTAAAATCAAGGGATGTTATGCTGAAATTGTATAGTGCACTAGTAAAGCCTCAATGTAGAATACTGTTGAAAAGCTTGGTTAACACATTATAGAAAAGTTATTGCAGCTCTGAAGTTAGTCCACACAAAAGCAACAAAGTGCATTCTAGTACTTAAATGAATATCCTACAAAGACAGACTGAAGGAAAGGAACCTTTTTAGTCGTGAAAAAAGTAGATATGACAGGACCTCAGAATTACCACAGGCATTGACAAGGTCAGTAATACATACAATATGTTTCTTCAGAATGAACAGTGACGCATAAACCAGAAGACACAAGTAAAAACTAGAGGAAAGTGCATTAAAAAACCAGAACAGAAGACACCGCTTTACACAAGTAACAATGACAACAAGATATGGTATATACATTTCTATAAAACTAGTAGTGTAGAAGGGATTATTCATGCTCCTACAGTATTATTCATTAAAATCATTTACTAGAAATATTTACAATGTGCTCAGATGAATTAGTGTACAGTGATCTCATTGTCAGGTGTTATTTAACAATATTTATAACACTGAAAAAGTTAGTGAGCAGCTCTGTCAGAGATGAAAGATTGCAATACAGTATTTATATGTGCAACTGTATGAATATATAACATTAAAAGAAGTGTGCAGGGTGCTTGAAAAGAGCACTCTACCAAAATACTTGTTCAGCCGATATTGATAAAAGGTTCAAGATGAATAATCATTCTCTGAATTCTCCAGAAATAATGCACATACAGTATGACCCCATCTTGAGTGCTCATCAAATTTATTTAAGGACATGAATCATCTTTCCACAGCATTTTGAAATTGCATTACTTAATTGAGAATTAGTACAGAATATATCCATGCTTTCAATTAAATACCAAGGGGATTTCGTGATGATTTCTAAAAATTGACGAATATAGAATTGCTATCATTTTTGGAAGGTGAATCAGCTTGAAAGCCAAAGTTACTTTGTTCCCCTTTCACTTAATTTAGAAACTGGACTTCTTATCCATAAAAAATACTGATACTAGGAATTCTTTGATGTTGTCAGATGAATGCATTTCATTCTTATTTGTGCAAAGTAAAGAAGCAAGGTACTTCAGAAAGAGCAGAATTTTGATGAAAATGCAACCACTGGCTATTTGCTTTAATGTTTAAGTGCTTTTGTTTTTCGCTATTTTAAAATTAGAGCATTACAATAACATTAATTTAATCATCCTGAGAATTGCATTTAAAAGTTTCTGTTTACTTAAAAATTTTCACTGGTGTCTACTGCACATTGCAACAACTCATGTTACATGACAGCTACAAGCCTTCCTCACAGTGTTATTTCAGAAGTGCTATTTTCAAAATTTTAAGTGTCATGTATACTGCCAGCATATCTTGCTACCATCTGACATCTGATTAAATTATGTGCCTGTAGATTTATACTGTCCTCTTCCTTGTATATGGATGTCAGTACAAACATTGGCTACATTGCTAATACAGTACAGTAATACAAGTTTAGTACATACTTGCTAGCACAGTAATCATCGGGTTATCTTTAATTAACATTGTTTCCTACATGTAGTTTATAAAGCAAGTTACTTTAGTAACTTTAAGTTACTTTAACTTTATACGTACTGTACCATTAGATGTCAGGCTGGAGTTTCATGAGTTGGCTGTTAACTGACTCAACAAACAAGTGGAAAACGACATGGAACCACACTGGACAGAGCCCACATGACTCAAATGCACTTTGGAGAAAATTTATAAGGCTCACTCACAGTCCAGGTGAGCATCTTTCTGACTAAATAAACCTACTGTATATAATAATTCAAAATATAGTATGCCCCCAAAACAGTTCTGCAAATACCTGAGATAATAATAATAAACCTTAAACCTTGCTTACAGAGATGTATTACCAAAAATACCAAAGCCTAAATGCAGTCTTTAAACTCTCCTCATTGCTGCTATAATAACCCTATTTGCACTGCAGCCTGCCACAGCACTTCACAAGACAATCTACAGTATGTACAGTACATCCATCTAGGAAATGTACAGGCTGATCCTTGTGATTATGTACTGTAAAGTGTGCCAATGAATTATGTCTATAAGATATATAATAAATACAGTACTTTCATAATGTTAAGTTGTCCTTTTACATTGCAAGTACTGTGGTTCAGTACTGTACTGTGGTACAGCAGATTAAAGAAATCAATTAATCAATCTGTCATTTTTCTATAGTGCCCACTGCAACAGGTTGTCACAGACAGCTTTGCAAAATTCTATAGCAGCTGACGATATTGTACAGCAAACTGTACAGCTGTGGTTGAAGGGATGATGCCACTCTCATCAAAAGCACTACAAACTCCCAGGCTTCACCCTCGGCAGTCACTAATGGGAAGTTGTGAACACTGTTGTGTTGTCAATTATGAACCATTCTAAACCAATCAAACTAACTACTGCAGTTAAAGAAACTGAGGTTTCGCAAATATTCATTTGATTGAGACAGGTCTTGACCAACAATGCAGAAAACATTACAATACCTTGTAATGTGTTCAGTTCTAGACCTGGGGTGCTATCTGTTTGGCATTTGTATGTTCTCCTTGTGTTTGCGTAGGTTTTCTCTGGGTGCCCTGGTTTCCTCCCACAGTCCAAAAACATACTGCTAGTTTTAACTACTGGGAAAATTGGTCCTGGTGTGTATGTGTCTGTCAATTTTTGTGTCTGTGTGCCCAACCTGTCCAGAGTGTACCCTTCCTTGTGCCCATTACTGGTTGCCAGGATAGACACCAGCTCCCCCTCACCCCCGAAATGGAAGACGTTAGAAGATGCATGGAATACTGTATGTTTAGCTGGACTTTCAAATAGTATACCAGTACAACATTCAAAACTGAAGGAGGACAGGTGAGGTCAACCCTCTTCAGGAGACTGGGAAAAAAAAGAGAGTCAAGGCTACAGAGCTGAAGCGATCATCAGGCCTTTGTTTCAGTCAAGTCAAGGCACAGCAGCAGCAGCGCACGAGAACAAGAGAGCTCTGCCAGTTTCTCTGACAGGTCTTTTTTATGGCCTGTAACAAACATTTGTTCCAAAAAATGGTAGCCACTTCCTCCGACTGGCTAAACTGACAAATTACCTCACCCTGTGGTTAGGAACAAACCTTCTCCTCCCATCTGTTAATTAAAGTTAGGCTACTTATAACAATCTACAGTCTCCTCCTTTGTTTTTATCAATTGATACATAGCTTGTCGGCGAGACAATTTGTCCCTGTCAGCTGTCTGCATCTTATTTTTATCAAATGCTCCAAAAAACATGTTTTTAACTAAGCTTGCTAGATATAAGCAATTTTTGTAGCCTGCAGGTTAACAGTGCTCTGGTTATACAGTTACAGTACAGTTATGTTATACAAAAACATAAAATCCAATCGATCAAAAACTTTAGGAAAGTTGCCATTCAGTTTACTTTTCAGTGTGACAGCAATGCATTCATGTATACTGTAGGTCTGAACTGTATTTTTCTGTGTAATGGCACTATATTCAGATCACACCATTTCTCATTATTTATTAGGAAGTTATTTTATTCCAAGGCCAGTCTAAATTCAGATACAGTATATTTCTACAGTAGAATGTTGCATGATTGATGCTGTCTAAATAATTCTCGCCTTGCTGCTGCATTCAGTTCTAGTGAGAAGCCAATTATAATTTGGAAGCCTCAACACAAATATCCAGCCACGGATGGTGCACTGGAGCTTAGCTGTGGAAAATATTCCTTCTTAAAATTGCACTGCTGGGAGCTTGTATTCTAAAGAATTGTTGTACCAAAGTGTAAAAGCTGCAGGGTGTAGCATGTTATGTGATTGGGAAAAAAAAGCTTTAGAATCATCCAGGGTTTAAATTTATATTGTTAAATTATTCAGTCGGACAAAAAAAACAGTGCTCCATGTGCAGCAAAATTTTAGAATCCATTTCAATAGGCAACAATATTGAATAAGATTTTATCTTCAGTTCACTCAGAAAGTGGTTCTGTCTCTAGCTTTGTATTTGCACTGGTGGGTTCCCAAACAAAAAAAAAAACTATATTTTAATCAGACATTATTTCATCTTATTAATAATTTTTATACTAAGCAACTCACATTTGTATCCATTCATGCAGCTTTTACACTATATTGCATTTCTTTTTGTAATAAGGAATTTATTTTTCATTAAAGGTGAATTAAATTAAATCTCTAATATGGAGCATAATGCAGTCACTGTATTTATAGTTAATTGCAGTGTATTTGTGTCTTTATTAAACAGTATCATGCTGCACTTAAAGAGAAACCATTTTCTCATCACATAACAAAGACAACTCTACACATATTTGTAAGTATGAAATAATTTGTATTTTTAAATGTATTCTCAGTTTTTAAATTGATCTTGTTGATGCCTGTTAGCTTTTCTCCCAGCAAACATAATCATTAATGCATCATTAAATGCTTGACATTAGAAATCTCAGCAAGCTGCAAGGAATATACTGTATTTATAGAAAAATGTATTATTTGATTAATGCTTCACAAAAAAGAACAACATCAGCATGATATTAATATTCCAGACCTCGATGTCAGCACATAGATGTTTTCATAACTTTTAATAGGATAGTCCCTGTGCCTGAAAGCCCCTGGGAATTGCAAGGTCTAACATCAGACAAAGTGGGTAGGCTTCTGGGTTGTCCACATTTTTGTAAATGTGAATGCAAATGTTATTGAAAGATATTGAGACTTTGTTCCTTGAAGCACACAACTGGATCTATAAAAACTAAACTTGTACTACAGTTATACTGAATAGTAATATGAAAGTCAAAATAACGGAGACGTCTTAAATAAAACTATATACACATATCATTGTCTTATGCAGGGGTTTATTACTGAGAAGTGATTACTCAACATTATGCAAAGTTCTAATTCCTGTTCTAAAGGCAGCAGACAGAACCCAATTTAACTGAGACCAGAGAGCCCTTTAAAAATATGAGACAAAGCCAAGTTGATTACATAATGTAGGAAGTTTGCAGGTAATTAACAGGGATCTTAAAGAAAAGAGGAAGAGTGAAGAGTAAAATTATAAACCATGGCTATAAGGAGAAATATAAAATAACGATCCTTTATCCATGATAAACTTCATGATAAACTTCACAAGGCTGGATATTCTATGCATGAAATATGCAGACCACAAACAAAAGAAAACAAATGGCGCACATATACAGATGTGGCAGATATATCTAGTGACAATAAATTTAAGATGAAAGAAAATACTCCCCATTTTTGCTATTTTCTAAGGTGACATCCTGGCTCTTCCATGTGACTGGATTAGGTATTTGTATCCCTCGGCTACTAGAAAAGAAACGAGCTACATGGAGAGAATGATCTCCTCCATTCTTAGGTTCTTATCGAATCAATTCCACAAAAGTCTTATTACCACATGGGAAAAAAGCAAGCAGAAATTTGGGGAAACTACAAAGATGGGGGTGTGTGCAGCTCAAAACCCTTTTGTTCAGAGAACAAAATCTAGGATAAGTCAAAAGAGAAATGGTAAAGATAAAAAAGAAATTCTATGGTCTTCATTCGAAATAAAGGTTTTCATATGAGAAGAAGCTTTTTAGCCGAAGAATGGGAGTGTGATGAACTTCTGTATTCACAAACGTGATCAGAAGTATCTTAAAACACAAAGTACATGTGAACTTTAAAATAAGAGAATTAATTCATTTGCATCTGCTGAATCTGTGTGGTTAAATATCACTATTAACGAGAAGAAATGTCTTCATGATAAATATAGTGTACATGAAACATACTGTAGAAAAATACTCTTAACAGTTGTTGGGGATATTTAAGTACTCAATATCTTAAGGAAAAGCGTTTTGAGCAGTGATTTGGTCACGTGTAAATTGTATCAACACCATCAATAAAAATAACTAAGGGGAAATTTAGGAAAATTGCAGAGCACATAGTAGTTTCAGTTATATACAGTATGTACAGTACATATGCATTACAATACAGAAGAGATTGAGAATTTATAGACTGTGATATACAGTTATACAGAAAAGTATTTTACATAAATGAGAATTAAACCAAAATAATCTTATATGTCTTTAAGTAAAACCCAGAATTATTGTTGGACCATTTTCACTCAGTTTAAACTTAAACTTTATGTGGTAAATTTGCTCTACTGCCTTGCCAAACTGCAGTGTTTAACTGTGTGACAGAAAACCTACAGTTGAGTAATCAAGCTCATTAGCAAAAACACCAATACTCAACTGGACTCTGCCTAAGAAAAATGTAGCATGAACTATCAAGCAACAGAACAAATAGTTTTAAATTAATTATATAATACAGAGGTAAGATAAGATAAGATCACTTTATTGGCCATATACAATTTCTTGTATTAGGAATTTGTCTTTTCGCATATCCCAGCTAGCTCTCCATGAGACACACAGACAGGGAGAGAAGCTTGGGGTCAGAGCGCAGGGTCAGCCATTTATACGGCGCCCCTGGAACAGTTGGGGTTAAGGGCCTTGCTCAGGGGCCCAGCGGAGTAGGATTCCTCTGCCAGCTGCGGGATACGAACCGAAAACCTTCCAGCCACAGGCGCAGATCCTCAGGCACATCTTCCACAATAAAGGCAAATGGGAGGGGTCAGTCTCTATGTCATTCAGACTTCAAGAAGACTCAGTATAGTCAGAACCTCAGGCAAAAGCTGAGTACTTCAGTTCTCAGATCTAAAAGCAAGGGAAACCACCTACTGCAGATATCTTTCCCTGCACAAAGAACACAAACAACAAACTCTCCAGGGAACTTAATTAATGAAAAAAGTAAAAGCAACTCGGATTTTGAGAGGAGGTATCTTCTGCAGGTTCCTCATCCATCCACTTAAGGAAGAATCCAAATAACTTCATACATTATATATATTATATTATCTGCAGTATACTGTATTTTGGATTAGTCACTGGACCAGTTTTCCCTGGCACACCAGTGGGAATGAGAGAAAAACCATTGCAATTAAATACGTTATTGTGCAACATATTGCTGCAGCAAGCTCAGCTGCAGCTAATTTCCCATCTACTGAGTTTAAAGCACACTGCATGGTTTCAATTGTCTGGTCTCACCTTAGCATCAGGGGTAAAAGATCAGAAGGTATTGACTCAGACAGTGTTTCTATTAACTATCATGCACATCTGAAGTGGAAAGAATGAATTAGTCAAAACAAATATGGAACAGGTAAGTGCATAGATATATTTTAAAATAATAGGACTCGGTGATAAGAGCACAAGGTTTTTTTTTTTACAAAACAAAAAGGTGTTTTTCCTAAACAGAAAGATAAGGAACTGTAACTCTGTGTAGCCTATACTTTATCACCTTTGCACAGGTGTGAATCTCTGTGGCAAAACCTGCAGGAGAGGTCATTCAAAATATAAATTATTTCCTAAGAGAACATCAACACGCCTGGAAATTCAGGCCATAATACTACAGTTTTTACAAAAACAATTGCTGAAATAAAGCTTGATTTCTTTGCATGATGTGATCCTTGGTGGCATATGGTTTGTTCACAAATCACATATTTTGGCATCTAAGTTCTAAACCTGAAGTGATTGGGATTCAGCTTTTCATGCAGGGAGCACTGTTTGTTTGACAAACAAATGACACAGAAGGGATCTGAGCACCTGCTGGTACGAATCAAGGCAGGATGACTTCTGACCCTAAATGAGACAGTGAGGACTAGCTGGAGAACAGATTGATTGGAGTGTCTTTTATATAGGCCATTAAATACATCCAGAGGTCTTATTGGCCAGTTTTTAAAAATGAAAACTAAGCTTTAACCTACAGAAAACTAATAGCTGAAAAATAGATTTCACAGTAAGTTTTAAATTTAAGGTTTTGATATAAAAGATTGGCAGGGAATTTAACAGTGCAATACAATCATACTGTATGTATTATAAGTACGACTGCCTGCTTCACAATCTGATGTACATTTGCCCTCACTTTCATTCCTCTTTTATACACTGTAGTTAGAATGACTTAGTGAAAGTTGGCTTTTAGGTTGAGTTATAATAAGAAGATTTAAGCGTTGCCCAATATTAAAAATTAAACTAACCAGGCACTGAAGTTCCATGTAAATCATGAGAAGTGTATATTTTGCAGAAGAAAAAGACAACTATTTTTAGTTTAAAAATGAGTTTAATACAGTAATACGCTTTATATGAAAAAGCTGCAAAAAAGAAATGGTATTAGTTTAGGCCAAGTAGATCCAAAAGATAAAGCAATTACAAGTAAGCCTTTCTGAAAAATTCAGTTTTTAGGCTAGACTTAAGAGCTTAAGAGTTTAAGAGACTTAAGAGCTCCCAATGGCTTTGATTATTTTTTGGGTTGGTGTTCGAGAGATTTGGCTCACAACACAAAAAGTCGTATCACCCACAGAGTGTTAACAATTTCATACATAGGGAGCATATTCAGTAGCACAGATCCATCAACTGAAGGTCATGTAGGGTACATAGATAACATGTTGGTAGGATATTGCCATGAATGTAAGTATCCAGCGTGGTTTGTGTCATCTACGTTTTTATATCTGAAATGCAGAGAGTATTGAAACATCTGCTGTACATTTGTGTCAGGTTTACATAGACATAAGAGTGAGTAAGAGTATCACCTGCATAGAAAAGGTAAGTACAATAAGTAGAAATGGTAAGTGGAAACATGTAGATACTAAATAACAGAAGGCCCAGTACTAAGCCATGAGGAACTTCAAATTTCAAGGTTAAGCAAAGTGTGGAAGCTTTAGAACTGTCACGAGAGCTCGAAAACTCCTGTGTAGTGCGTATTTCGGACCCTAGGTAAAATCCGGAAGAGACTGGAGAAGGGCAACAGGGAAACACGACAGCATCAGGACAGAATGAATGACAGGGGGGCGTGACGTCAGTGTTCCGGTGCTCGGGGGGCGTGGCGCAGGCGCAACGCGTCCAAAACAATCCAGAAGGGGAAACCAGGTAGCAGTCCAAAGTCCATCGCCGGGAGATCCATCAAAACAGACACAGGAACGAGGGACGAGGAACCAGGAACACGGAACCAGGAAGTAAAATCCATCTTCCAGTACCGAGCTCTGAAGCTCGGAGACGGCAAACTTAAGTAGTGACCGGATAATAGGAAAGAAGTGCACGTAACTAAAATACAAAATGGTCGGAGCGCCCTCTAGGAGAGGGACGACCGTGACAAGAACTGATCCGATCAGCTGCAGCATGTCAAGGGATCCGCACCTTCTCTTAAGGAACAAGTAAAATGTGTATTCCATGCTCAAAAAAAGAACAAAGAAAACACAATGTTTCGGCCGTGGAGCCTTCTCACACCTGAAGAAGGCTCCACGGCCGAAACGTTGTGTTTTTTCTTCTTTTTTTCAGCAGGGAATAAACCTATTACTTGTTCCTTTGCAGCCTACTCATGCTGACGCAGCAACCCGCCTTCTCTTAAGGAAGGTGATAATTATAACTATTTGTTATTGTTGAAGCTGAAACTAATTACACTTCAGTATAAGTAAGTAATCTTGGTATTTAGTTTAATTAAAGAATGTAAGTATTCCTACAAATATTCTTTACTTAAAACATTTAATCTTCTAAAAACCTTTTCAGAAGGTTACCACGCTTGCTGTTTCTGCTAATTATTTGCATTGTGCTCTGTAAAGGAAAACCAGCTTTTCTAATTCCAGCCAACTAAATCTTCCATTGTCCCTGGGGAAAGATGCACTGCTGGCTGAGCTGATCATTTGCACAGACACAGGGAGAGAAGGAAGGAGAGCAAGCACTGTGTGACAGAGCCACAGATCACATTGCATTGGGAAGTCACTAAATCTGAGAAATTATTGATTGCTCTAAATTGTCGTTTGGACAAATATTACTTTATTCAACCAATCAGATGCTATTGAGATACAAAACATGGTAGATGTACATCTAAAATGTTTAACAGTCAAGGCTATGATCTGCAATATTTGGTCTATATTCTTCATAGTAGGGACTAAACTACCTTATTCGATTTGATATTTAAAAAGATTTGATTTAATGAGAATAAACAGCATATTAATATTGAAGAGTCTAACCTTAGACGTGATTCGGGTACATCCAACTGAGTGTTGGACTCAAGTTGTGGTTGATGAATTTTTACAATTGAAATGCTGTTCTTGTATTTTTCTTTTAAATTTTGAATTCAATTCAAGTTAATGCTATTGTAAAATAGTGTGTTAAGGTTATTATAGAGAACTGGGGCCAAATAAGTTATGAAGTCAAAGGTGAAATAATTATTTGTTTAATTATGTGATAATTAAAGCTTTGCATTTTGCATTAATTTAACTTTTGGTGCTACATATCATTGTCTGCTTGTGTATATACAATACTTTTGTGCCTTTCTCTACAATAGCATGACGTCAGAAAGAATGTGTTGAAATACTAACATCTGTTTAGTCAACATAAACAAAAATTGGGTATAATGTTTTTTTAACTCATGCTGAATACTAGAAAATGTGCTCCCGTCAATAATATCCTTGTCATGCCACAAAACTGACCTATATGCCAGAGTGGAAAACCAATCTCATATCCTGTGTGGAGGTTACACCAAAGTACCTGAGAGATCCTAGCAAAGTGACCGTATCATGTTATGGGGATACTTATTTCAGCCATTCAGAAAATGGGACACCACAAGAGAGTCTGGAGCGGTGGCTCTGTGGCTAAGGATCTGTGCCTGTGGCTGGAAGGTTGCTGGTTCAAATCCCGCAGCCAGCTTAGGAATCCTACTCTGGTGGGCCCCTGAGCAAGGCCCCTAACCCCAACTGCTCCAGGTTTGCTGTACAATGGCTGACCCTGCGCTCTGACCCCAAGCTTCTCTCCCTGTCTGTGTCTCATGGAGAGCAAGTTGGGGTATGCGAAAAGATGAATTCCTAATACAAGAAATTGTATAGGGCTAATAAAATGATGTTATGGGTCTGAATACTGTATATTAAGCCCTGATACACTCCACCCTGGAGCCACCATCTTACTGTGCAAGAGGTCTGTCCACTGCAACACCCAGGTGTCCTTGCAGGACAATGCCAGTCATGGAGAAGACTGAAACAGATACATCAATCTTGTGCAGGAATGGTGACACATGTTTTTTTCTCAACCTCTTTGTGTCCTGTTCTCTTCTACCTTGGTACTGTAGGATCAGCCAAAACAAGAATACTTTTCTCACTTTTTGTTCCCATGGACAGAAACTCAGTTATACACTAATATTACCATGATCACGTCCATATTTCTACACCATTCTTCCTTACATAGTGTGTTATAAATATACATGTGGCCAAGATGGACGTATTGCTTTTGGTTAACAGATTGTTAGGAAGTAATGTGAATGAAATTATTTGTACAGATAATTTGTGATTATACACTGCATACTCCAAGGGAAATATTTTACCCAAATCGTTGTGCTTCTAATTATTCTCGATATGGAAATAATCTAAATCAATCTTTCTTTCCCAGTGATGCAGATATTGCTTGGCTCCTGGAAAATTGGCTGTACAGCTTAATTTTCTTATCACTTGGCATGTTCTATCTGGAGACAAACACTGCACTTCCCTTTGCTGTTATTGGATTTCAGCTTCTTTACAAATTTGCCTCCAAAACCTGAAAAGCAGCTGGTAACTTTGTAATGAATCACCTGGCTGCTGAGTAATATATATTGGAACGTCTGTCACTTGTCTGATAGAGACCCGATTGGTTCAGATGCACATAGTGCATATCTGTCTTAGAGCCTGACATTCCAGGTTTACTTCCTGCTGACAGCACTCAATATCAGTGCTATTTTGCTGATGCACCTTTCCAGCAACTCATTAAAACATCACTTAATGTCACTTCATTATGACCTTTAGAGTACCTGTATTTTCGAGATACTTGAGCAAAGAACAAACATTGTATCATCACTAATTTCCATGGACTAATCAACAGTTATATATATATACTGTGTATGAAGAATATATCTGGATGCGCTGCAGCTAAGATACCAGCTGTCTTCCCACAAATTAAATATTAGCATTACTGGTTTCTGAAAGCTGTAGGTTATGTACTCGCATACAGCATTAATAAAATAACCACCTGTGCTGTGACTAATTGTGATTTCTAATTTCATTAGTATTTTGTTCCATTTTGAAAAAGTATTGGTAATAGCAAATTTGTGTTTCAAACAATTATAACAAGAATAGAGGCTCACTTGCCAAATTGTGAAAATGCTGTGTATTTAATAGCTAAGTTGCAAACTAAATACAACTTTTGTGGGTGGCTTTTCACTTTTGTCAGAAGATGAAAACATTCTCTTACCACTGGCAGTGTCTCAAAAAAGAAAACAGAAAATGGTAGATCTCTCTTAGTCGCGAATTTCCTCTTAAAATTAGTTCCCATTATCACCTGAATAATAAGCAGGTATTGAATATTTTGCGCCCGAAGTCAGGATTTTTTTTCAATAACCTGTTCTTCCTTGGCAGGTGTAAATAAAGGCTGTCATGGGTAAGTACATGGTTGTAGTCTACATCTTCTAAGTGGAAATTTGAATTGCAAAATTAAGCTCCTCAGATTTGAATGCGAATTTCCATGGAATAACAGCAGTGGTAAACAAATGGTGCTTCTGAAGTGTTCTGTCCCCATCTGATTCTGAACTCATTCTGAATATGGTAGGAAAAATGAATTACGTGCTCTGTATGATCAGAAATCAGCATCCAGATTTTGAGGTAACAACGCAGACTTTTTTAACAGTGTTTCATTAGGAGAAAAAAATCTAAAGACTTCAGAGTTTTGGGACATGTTTTGAACCTGGTGGCTAGCAGAAAGATGCTTCTTGACAAACCTTAATGAAAGAGCATTGAGGAAATCTTTCGGCCCTTTAGGCGTTTGTGACAAGCAGGGTATATTAAACTGCGAGAACTGACTTTTTTGCCCTTTAAATGAAACTGGTAGGATATCTGCAAGCATTCCCTGCCCACACAAACTTCCATTGTCATGTCAATCGTGTCTTTTCTAAAAGAGGATACAATTCTGTTCAGGTTAACACCTGACTCTCTTTAAGAAGCTCAAGGCTATTGGGTTATTGGAGGTGATAACCTTTAAAACTAAACTAAACTAAACTAAAAAGATTGAGGAATACTTAAACTGTACTTCTTTTCCTCACATATTGCCATTAGTGATCAAGCCTTCTACATATTTAAATGATCACTGTTATGTGGTTATTTTAGCAATTTGAATTTAGATTATATGCTATATATTCTTCCATCATTAGAAAACTAAGCTGTGGTACAGGTAATTAGTAGGAATAATAACAATAATTTTCTCAGGAAAATACAAAACTTAGCTCATACATTTTAGTCAAACTATTTTTTTACTGTGATTTTTGACTGTTGTATTTTCCTGAGGAACTAACTCATCAGTTATAGGATGGTATCAATATATGAGATATCAGATATCAAGATACAGATATGTAAAATAAGCAACATCATCACTTTATGATTTAAATTTAGAAGCTAAGATATTCTACCACATAAAATTATCCATCATGAATAATTATCCAAGGCACACTGGATGCTACCTTGATTTAACAATGCTAATCTGGAGCATGCACACAAGTTAACAATAGAATTTCTAAAGAGAAAAGAAATAAAGAGTTTAGTCCTTTGACCTCACTCCAGCTGAAATATTGTTTTGATTTGCAAGGTTGGATGTGAAATGTTGAGCTGTGACAATAATGACGTCCTTCAAATTAAAATGTGCTGAAAGAAAACCTTATAGGCAGATTGAGCAAAACATGCACATCTCAGGCCAATAACTAATTCAGCCTCTGAAAAAGTTCCAAACAGAAATAGAATCCAAATGAGGCTACACTCAGAGAAGAGATGATGGTACAAACTCTTTGAAAAACGAGTTGTGGTATTTTGTCCAGATTGGTGACATTTCACATTTCAAGATGTGAACATTTTTTGTTTGTTTTCTTCCTTCTTTTATTCTTATCTTTATCAGTGTCTAATAACACTCTTTCAGTGTCTAATCTGTTTTATGTGAAAAAATGTGTTCATCCTTTTGAGACTGTATGCCAAAATCACACACATACCTAATGTATGCAAATATCACACTTTTAAGCATTTAAGCATTTAAGCATTAAGCATGGGGCGGAGCAGTGGCTCTGTGGCTCAGGATCTGCATCTGTGGCTGGAAGATTGCTGGTTCAAATCCTGCAGCTAGCAGAGGAATCCTACTCTGTTGGGCCCCTGAGTAAGGCCCTTAACCCCAACTGCTCCAGGGATGCTATACAATGGCAGACCCTGTGCTCTGACCCCAGGCTCTCTCCCTGTCTGTGTATCTCATGGAGAGCAAGCTGGGGTATGTGAAAAGACAATTCCTAATGCAAGAAATTGTAAAGGGTTAATAAAGTGATGTTATTATTATTATTATTATTATTATTATTATTATTATTATTATTTTGTACAAATCAGTCTGTGATACAAAGATACATAAAAGAAGAATGTCACATTTACAAACTGAAATATATCCAACTTCTGATTATGAGAAGGCTGCAGACATAGGTAAATATACAGAGGCATTAAAGAAATTCAACAAATGGAACAAAATGCATTTGTTCTATTTTTAATATCTCTCAGTATATTATCCTCTGATCCTGGAATAAACATGCGGATGCAAAGGCAATCTTTTATGTTTGAGTTGTTACAAAATCCCATGTTTGTGAATTGCTGCTATGAATCAGAATATGATCCGTTCGAAGTATGATGTGTCTTTTCTCCCTGATGTGCTACTACAATATCTAGAGTGTGATGCGAACTGCACTGCGCAGGTATATTTATTTCTTCTCATTCACAACAGTACTGTGTTCATTCATTCAAGGCAGATGAATGCAAGACAAATCCACACTTGGAAATCAAAGCATCTTTGTAAAAGTTGGGCTATTGAGCATATCTAATATTTCAATTACAAATGCACTGGAATATGAATAATAGTAAGAAGTAGAACTGAAAGCAATTTTGATAGCTTCCAAGCGATTGCCCAATTATCCCAATTATCGCAGTTTTGATGGCTTCCAAGCAAGTATTGTTCTTATGAAATACCGTAGTCAAGCAATTTTCCTAGTAGGTTGCTATGGAATGGATAATAGTTGCAAACTAATAATGTCTAAGAATCCTTTAACCTGAGAATTGAAATAGTAAGAAACATTTTAAGTAGCGTCAGCATGTGTAGGCTGCAAAGGAACACGTAAAGGTTTATGCCATTCAGAAAAGAGAAGAAAGGAAACACAATGTTTCGGCTGTGGAGCCTTCTATGGGTGACACCTGTGTTTCCTTTGTTCTCTCGTCAGCATGGAATAAACCTTTACTTGTTCCCTAGTAAGGAACGTGGTTATAGCCAGAGAGACTCTTACAAAAATGAACTACTGTACAACATCACTAGCTTAGCTACACCACTTGTAATGCACTAGACCTGTCTTAAAATGCAAGGCTAACAAAATTTGACTTTACGCCCTTTTCCATTATTTTTCTGTAAGGAGGGGTTTTCTGTGTGTACTTGCTGTAAATGCATTCAATCAGTACAATTTCCGACAATATCCAGCAGAGGGCAACAGATCCCAAAATTAACTCAGTGGCTTTCAACCTAGAAGGGGGGGTGTCCAAGGACCCCAGGAGGTCCACAGAACATTTCTAAAGAGTAAATGATATGAGACTGAAAATACAGTTCTGAATGCCAGACAAGATTGTTTGTTGCTAAGGTAAATACATGTGAACACTCCCACCGACAGGGAAAACCTTAAGTGGTGGGTAGTGGAAAAAGCTGATCACAGAAATACTGCACATGCAATATGATTTAGGGATCCGAGTCAAAGCTGGTCCTCTTAGGTCTCTCACCTTGCACTACCTTCTGTGGGGTACAAATTGGCTACATTTCCCCCCATTAGGGACTTAGAACACACACTTCATTTACTCAGGGCCCTTGCCTGGTCCCGGGTGTCCCGAATGTCCAGGGTCTGAGCGTATTCTGCCAAAAGCACTTAAAGAAGTGGGGATATTCACAAACCATGGACAAAAACCCAACTTTCAACAGTTGTACAAGTCAGAGGTAAAACACACTGCCTGGAAGAGGTACCGCCCATCGGGGGAAAGGATGACAAAACGGAACCACATAATTATAGATCAAGACCTCTTTCTTTTGTTGCGGCAAAAGTATTCATACCCTTACAATGCTGTCCCACTTTGTGAATGATTTTTTTTTTCCTCCAAAATCTGAATGTTGAAACTGAAGTCTTCTAAAGGTAAGATATGGTATAGAAAATGTCAGCAAAAACTAAAGATAAATAAGTATTGCATAAGTACTTAGATCTAAGAGCTCTATATTGTATATTCTGTATACTGTATTTATACAAATATATGTATACAGTATATATGAACTATACTCATAACTTTGGCAGCAATTACTGCTGCAAATCTTTTTGGGTTAATGTCTACAAAACTTGCACTTCAGTTTGGTACAGTACAGCTATCCATAGAATTTTGTCTATAAAAGAATTTTTGACCAATCTTTTGGGCCAATTTGCTCAAGCTCTCTCAAGTTGCTTAGGTATCGCATATGGACAGCTCTTTTAAAGTCTTTCCACAGATTCTCAAAAGGATTCAAGTCAAAACTTTGACTGGACTGGTCAAGGGCATTCATTTTCTTAATCCCAAGCCACCCAAAGTGTAGCTTTGACTTTATGTTTTGGATCATTGTCATGATGAAAGGCGAATTTTTGTCCAAGTTTTAATTCTTTAGCAGACCGAAACATGTTTTTTTCTAGTATTTGCCTGTACTTTGTTCCATCCGTTTTTCCTTCAATCCTAACAAGCTTCCCAGTTCCCGAGAAGAAGTCTCCTTACAGCATGATTCTGCCACCACTATGTTTGCCTCTAGGGATAGTGTTGACTAGGAGACGTGCTGTGTTGTGTTACAAACTCCAGGTGTGATATGAGATGGGTTTCCAATCTGCCATACAGGCCAGGCACATTTCTAGCACATTTTTTCTATCTCAGCCACTGAACTCTATCTCTTTTGACGTTATTGGTCTCACAGTAGCATCCCGGTTGAGTTTTCTCCTTATCTGGCTGTTCAGTTTAGAGGAATGGGCTGATCTAAGCAGTGACTGTGGTCTGATGAACCTTCCGTGTCTAGATGATTGAGTAGGATATGCTCACAGGGATATTCAGAGACCTTAATAATTTTGTACCATTTTCTAGATCTATGCTTTTTAGTTACTTTACCCCTGACTTGCTTTGAAAGCTCTTCACTGTTGAGTCTTTGCTTAAAATTCTCTACCAGAACCAGGAACCTCACGGAGACATGTCTTTATTTGGATATCATGAATACCACTATTATTATACACAGACAGAGGCCGCTGAGCTAATTCTATTGCTCATTAAGGTAATTTTGTGCACCAAAATTAATTTAGGTTTTCAACAGAAAATGGTTTGATTACTTATGCATTCATGAATTTTACTTTTTCTTTCATATTATTTATCTATTTCTTTATATGTACTGTGATATGTTATGATACTGTATGTACTTTGCTTTGAATGTATACAGTAGGTTAGGGATATAACAAATACTAATTTCTACTTCAAACTGTTATGACAGCAAGCTTTAAAGCAATAAAACTGTGCAAGGGGTGCAAAGGTCTGAATACTCTTGCCAGAAACTGTACATTAACACTGGAATTATTCTACATTTATGAATGCTTAGACCATCTGACCCATGTCCTATATTGTATGTAGACAGAACTTGGTTGATCCCTGTATGTAAATGGGAATATTGGTATAGACATTTTCTTTCCAATGGCTATACATTATAAAGTATACTTAAACAGGTTAAATAAATGTAATACAAGTCACACAATCATATTCATAAGAATCAAAGTACTGTAGGTAATTAAAACAAATCTTTTGCCTGTTTTCTAAGAGGAAATAATTAGAGCTGTATAAACAAATTACATAGAAAGTTTTGTCTTAATATTTCACAGCTTTTATATCATTCTGCATTTAAATCCAAAATGAAATGTAATCCACTGTCATTGTTATATTTCCATCACTGTATTGGTTGCTAAGTACTTATATTTTACTATACAATTTGATGTTTTCATTATCGAGAGGTTGTTTTGTGAAAGTGAATCTTTAAAGAAAGTCTCAAAATGTCATAGAAACAGATACCTGTGCCTGAATAATTACCTGAAAACTGAAATCTAATTAGATAGGTCATATTTCTTCTGCTTATATAATTGCAAACAAATAGGTGTTGCTATTTAATGGGTGGTGCATTGCATTCTGAGGCCCATTTGATACTGAAGATCACATAATAACAAACATATACAAATCAAATGAGGACCTCCAAAACTCTTTCATTTCATTTTCTAGAATGTGTCACATATTTACAACTCAGTTACAGGTGGAGATTTCAATACAGACCTTGACCCCTAACGCAATAGATATAATGTTCCAAATCCTGTTAAGCTCCCACTGTCTTCCTTAGTCATATATCAATACATCAGGGACTTGGTTTAGGGAATAGTTGGTGTTTTCAGAACCCCAGCGTCACAGAACTGCTCTCTATGCCATAAATTATTTTCAAGGACAGATTTTGTTCTTGAAGAATAACTCTCTTATATCTACAATATTTGACACTGCAATTCACATAATCACTATGTCAGGTCATGCACTCGTCAGGTCTCAAAATTTCAGTCAACCAACAATATTCAGTGTAAATCCACACAGTAGTGTTTTAATACATCTCCTTTAAAAAATATTTTTTTTAATATTCTTTCAGGAAAATTGGGAATCTTTCCAGATAAAGTTAAACTAGCAACATTAAGATAAAAATTAGAAATGAAACTAGTTGTAAATCAGTTTAAAAAGAAAGATGGAGAAAGCCACCAATCTACTATATTTCTGTAGTGTTTTTAGATGACACAACGTGTAATTGTTTCTACTGATCTACCTCCATCAATGAACTTCACACTCATTCTGTATTATTAAAATGGAATAATGAATAATTATTTGCTAAGTACCATCCCACATTGCTTTTAAATGGAGATTTAAAGATGATCTGCAAAGCCCTGGAAGCACGTGTGAAATCAGTTTCAGTACTAGTTCATGCAGGTCAAATTGTCTTTGTTAAAGGTAGGCATGCACTTGACAATACTAGAGATATTGGACCTGTTCTAAAAATGTAGTATTTGATTCATACAATACTTTATAATTACTAACATCAAAGAGTAGGACACTAAAGATTAGTGTATGCAGGTTATACATGTCAGTGTAACCACAAGGAATAATAATATCCTATTTTTTTTCAGATAGCTGCAGCAAAGTTATATCCAATGATCATACTAAAATGTCACTACAGATATTTAACAGAGTGTTCCAGCTCCTTCCAGTAATGTACTGTACTTTCTCAATACATAGGATGCAATGTTTACTTCTGGAATTGTTACAGCACAGCCAAAAACTGTCAGGTATTTCAACCGTGGGCTGTCTTTGTGTATGTATTTCTCTTACTGCAGGTAAATAAGCAGACACTGGCAAGTACATTTAGTTTAACAAGTACAGTATTGTTTATTAAACAAGGTCAAAGCCGTGATAAGATACAGATAAGCTCTAAAAAGAATAACATTTGTTGCAGTTTAATTTATTCTTTTCACAAAATCCTTTAATCTATGTACAATCTATACAGGATGTACAAGAAAAGTACATAACCCTGAATGAAGGAGGTATATTTTATAGGTATCTCTGGAACACCCTGAATGCAGTTCATGAGATAAAGTATTAAATTAACTGAATTAATTTGTTTATTCAACGCTTTAGTAAGATAAAACAAAGTTTTTCTACAAATCAGAATAGTCAAAGCATCAAAACAGGTAAAATTATCAATTTTAAAAGCACAATATAAAGGCTGTAGGTTATGCAAACCAACAAGAATTTAAAAGACATGAGACTTTTCAAAGTATATTATATTTACATATTCACACCCGAAGAAGGCTCCACAGCCGAAACACTGTGTTTCCTTTCTTCTCTTTTCAGCATGGAATAAACCTTTACTTGTTCCTTTTTATTTACATGTATTGCAACTAACATATAGGAAAGTTGTAACTGTACCATCACATTTCAGTCACAGTAGTGCTGAAGTCACAGATGATATTCCTGCTGTCACTGATCTCACACAAACACGCAAGTGCTCCCGCATTCTCACGAGCACTTCTCTTCGTAAACGCTCACGCACCAATTACCACCGCACTCGTCCTTATTTAAACCCTTACTCTCCTCTTGGACCTCTCTCACTATTAAGGTTTCCTTGTCGAGCTGCTCTACTACTGCCTTCTCCTGAAGGAGACCTTTTTCTTGTTAGTGTCTTTACCGCTTTTTGACTCCCTGCTACCCCACTCGATCTCTCGTTTTGATTTAGCTTTCTTCCCGAATCCCTTTCCATCACCTGACTCGACTCCACCGGAGACAGCTACACATTGGGTCCAACTACTCTTGCCTGCTGCAGCGTGACAGAATGGTGAGCCACAAGATGGACCTTGCGGGCTTTAACAATTCTTCGGCTTTGCTCGCCCAACACTCCCAGGCTTTGGATCAACTCAAGGCTATGGTACAACAACTGGTCAGCTATATCTCCGGGTCTGCTCCTCAGCCCTCACGTTTCCCCATCGCCGCCAACCACCATGCCAGCTCCTATGCCTACTGCCTCACCCAGTCCGCTGCCTCCTCTTACTCCGGAGAAGTTTGATAGCAATCCACTTAAGTGCCAGGCTTTCCTAACTCAGTGGTGGTTGGCCTATAATCTACGCCCTTACTGCTTTCCCACAGACCAGGAGAAGATTGCCTTCATGGTCTCCTACCTCGCAGGCTGGGCTTTGGATTGGGCCTGCGGGTCTTCTCGCCAGGAATGCTCCCGAAGCCTCCAATCTCTCCCAGTTCCAGACTCTGCTGCTCTCCGTCTTCGGACAGTTACAGTCCCAGTACCTCGCTACCTCATGTCTTACCGCACTTTCTCAAGGAAGACGTCCTCTGCAGGAATGTGTGACCAGCTTAAAAAAAAATGGCCTCCCAGATTTCCTGGAATGAGGAGGCTCTGATTCATCAATTCCATGGGGGGTTGTCTGAGAAACTTAAGGACCACCTTGCCCTCCCGCCTTTTAACGCTCCCACTCTGGAGGCTTTTATCTCGTTCGTTATTGAAATCAACGTTCACCTGCAAGAGCGTGGGGCCGAACGCCTTCGCCATCCTGCCCCCACCAGCCCTTCCCCCGTCTCCACCCCGGCTTCTCTTATTCACCTGAACAGTCTCATTTCATACTTCCCGGATTTTAATTTTTCATACCTATACTTTTAAAGTTCCTTCAGAGCTTCTCATACTTCCTGTGAAAACTAATCTCTAAGGACATGTGTCCTTGCCAGGAATACATTAGCGATTAAGGTATAAACGCACGTGTGTGTGTGTGTATATATATATACCGACACATATTAGCACCATATTAGATTTATACCATTTGAATGAAACATTTTATAGATTAATTGATATCTATAAAAAACAACATGTACATATAATTTTATTTTGATTCCTTGAAAATGGAATCATTGAAATTCCAGAAATTGTTTGTCACATTTTTCTTTTAGCAGCATAGTTGGAGGATTAATAATTTAATATTTTACTACTCTATTCGACTGCCTTTCTTTTAAACAAGAAAATAGGATGACTGTATGTTTACGTGGGTGATGTTACTGTATATGTAAATGGAGGTACATTCTGTAAACTACAGTCCCTGATTCAAAATTTAAAGGACACATTTTCAGAGCCTTTTGCTCCAGTCAGGAATGTCATTACACATTTATGAAAGTCATAGGGAAATATTAAGTAAATGCTGTACATGAAATGTTCGTGAGTATGATTGAGCTGTAGAAAATGGTTTCCTTGTTTTCTGATAATCCCTCATGGGGAATATACATCTTTGTTATAGAGAGATGGGTTGTTCAAAATGTTTTGCAGTATTTCTGAGACACTGAAAGATTTTTGCTATCTTACATGAAAGGAAGAAGCACTATTCACGTACTTGTACTGTATTATTCATTTTAAAACAAAACCCCAAAAGTGTTTGTGTTGGTGAGAATGTAGTTTATTCAACAAACGTCTGATTGAAACTGGATTTTTATATTTTAACTGTCATTAGCATGTTTTTTATCCTTGATATGTTTTATCGTGTCATTTTTGTTTGTTTTATTGTGTTAATTACTGAATTATTTAATTGTGTGTTTAGTTGAATACCTTAGATTTGAGTAAATTTTAAAAATAGGATTTTTCCTCTCAGCCACATAACTCTCATAATGCAAATGCAGTGCATAATCCTCAGCTGTGTCATAGGGCACATGTTTGAAGCAGCTAGCTTGGTGCTCAACCTTTAGAAAGTAGGACATCTGACTGTCATTCAAAACTACAGGAACCTTATTTAAGATACACAGTAGATGAGGTGAAACATTAAAATAATCTTGTCTGCCCTAATAAAGTATCCAAGTTGTGAAATTTGATGGCTTGATCCACAATCATAGATATTGTGAAAATAAGACAAATGAAACTGTATTTTGTATAGTCTATCAATTTCGGTGTTCTTAAGAAACAATAAAAAGTCTCCGACAAAATCAGGACTTCTTAAATCATTAGAAACCCCTTCAATTTTAGAATGCTGGCTGAAAAGACAGATGATGTGTTCTAGCATCTGTCCTGATTACAGACAATCCATCTTGTCCAAATCCAAAATAAATTCCCACTCTTCATTAAAGGATGTATTTTCAAATCTTCTCATGCACAGTGATATACTGTACATCTGCATCTAGTTGACCTGTAAATCAGGAACACCCCCAGAATACTGAAAGTAGCTCTGTTGTGATTTAAAGCCCGTTACACAAGATGCAAAAGGTCTTCAACAGGAAGTGACATCTATACTACACAGTTTTGAAATCCTGCCTTTCCAACACAATCCTGTATCATTCAGCTAGCAACTAGTGTCAGGGAACCAGCAGGTCGTTTTCCAAGGAACCTGTGCGTAGCCGTGAATTCTGCGGGATGCAGAGGCGAACAATCCAAAATCGTAATCCAGAAGCAAGGTCGATAGGAGAAGCTAGAGATCAGTTAACCAGAAAGAGCCGAGACAAACCGAGAAGACAATCCAAAAGGCGAAATCCAAGAGGCGAGATTGAAAAGGGAAAAGTTAAGTCCAAAAACCCGGAAATCCGACAAGACAAAAACCCGTATTAGAAAACTCTAAAGGAGGCTTTTCAATAGTGAGCATGGTTTGGTGCGTGAGGGAACTTTAAATACTGAAGGGAGAGGGACGTGGTTGGATAATTGGTTCAGGAGTGAGAATCTGTGGAATCTGGTGCCTGTGAGAATGTGATTGGTTCAGTTAGGAATGAGATTGTGAAACAGTGGGTTTGGGAATGTAATGGCGTTTGCAAGGGAGAGTGCAGGAAGTGACAACCGGGCCTTCAGTTAAGGTGATACCGAAGGAAACATTATGTAGGAAGCATGTTCCACTGGTTCCATCAATTTTCACTAGGACAGAGATCTAGGGATTGTTCTGGCCAGGAAAGATGAGGAAAGCTGTCCTCATGCTGGTCACTCTAGCCCTGCATGTCCAGCTACTGACAGAACCTCTTTTGTTTGAAGATATCAGATAATCAGATATAAAAATGCTGGAAATGACCTAAAGAGGAAGTGCTCTCACAGATCAGAATGTCAACAGCAAATAAGCTAAGTGTACCTTCCAGACAAGAAAAGATAAAACCTGGACCAGAAAGAACAGGACAAATGAACATGTCCTGATAAATATTTGTGTACATCCCTAGACGTAATATTAAATCTAAATATCGTATTACAACCCATTAAATCTCACAAGTCATTCTTTTAAATCACTTTTAAACCATTTTAAATCTCAGTTTTATACTCTATCATTTGAATCTTTGTACATAGAGTACCCATGTCTATTGTTTTGTTGGTTTATTGTTTTAGATGATGAATCACGATAAAAATGATTAACATGGCCCTTGCCAGACAGTCTGCATATGGCAAATAAAACCACAAAATCCCTTAATTTCAAGTGCACTGCACGTTTTGGGTAAAAGTTTTTTAGAACTCCTGGGGCTTTTATCATAAGGAGGACTTGTGCAGTGTTTCATTCTGATGGAATTGTAACAGCTGTCGAATGTGGTGTCAAGAGCATTAGGATCTGAAGATACAGTGTCAGGGTTTGACAAGCTCACAAGCTGTGAGCGGGTCAGTTGAGTTCTGAATATTTAAGTCAAATAAGGTCTTAACAGGACCATGCTGGAAAATATGTTTCAGAGTACGCCATACTTTTCCTGATTCCAAGATTCCTGATGCTCTTTTCAGAATGAACAGGATACTTGGACGTCACAGTAATCAGATGCCTTTTCATACCTTCTAAGATACCCTCCACATCCAAACTCCACATCCTGTTTTAGAGTTGGGGGTCTTTGGGTATTTTAATGTGGAAAAGTTAGGAATCCCAATCTGCTAAATCATAACTTAAACTGGAGAAAGGGAATAACTGCAAATGCCACCCTTATGTACTGAGGGATCTATTGCAACAAGGCCATTTTGTTTTTAATTAATACCTTACTAATTTGACAATTGTCTGTCTGGCATATTAAAGCAATTGATTGGAACATAATCCTAAAACACCCCTGGCTTAATGAGGCAGATAGATATGTGTCTGTCTGGTCTGTCAGTGCTTGTGAGCAAACCAACAGTAGAAGAAAGAGAAAAAGATTAAAGACGTCTGGGATTGAATAAAAAATAACTGGGAGGGTGAGTTCATTTGAAGTGAAGAGAAGGTAACTGAAACAAAGAAAAGAAAGTAACTGAAGAGAAATATGCTCTCATATTGCTCACTGTTTCCCTCTCCTTCACTATGTGTCTATTTAAGTGTTGTATGCATATTTCTGAGCTACTGTATGAGCACAGCTGTAGTATAGGAAATAAGCCTTGTTTGCTTTGTTACTGTCTGTCCGATCCCTGATTGTCAAAGAGCTCATACTGTAGATATCTGGGGAAAATCATCTTTTTTCTGCTGGTAAATTTCTTCCAGTGGCAAAGTTTTTAATCCATAAATGGCAAAGTTAAATCACCGCCGATATGGAGTACATCCAGTGCCTGTAGACTGTACCTTTAACAGTCTCTTTTGCCAGCAGTCATATCACCCTACAAATCACAACTGGCAACCCCCTGAAGCTCAGCAGGTGTGAGCCTGGTCAGTACCTGGATGGGAGACCTCCCAGGAAAAACTAAGGTTGCTGCTGGAAGATGTGTTAGTGGGGCCAGTAAGGGGTGCTCACCCTGTGGTCTGCGTGGGTCCTAATGCCCCAGTAAAGTGACAGGGACACTATACTGTAAAAGGGTGCCTTCCTTCAGATGAGACATAAAACCGAGGTTCTGACTCTCCGTGCTCATTAAAAATCACACAGAGTAAAGGTGTTTCCCTGGCGTCCTGACCAGATTTCCTGTTGGCCTTTACCAATCATAGCCTGTAAAGCGCATTGTGCAAAGTGTCCAGAAAAGTGCTAAATAAGTGTAAGGAATTATTATTTTTATTATAAACAGTAAGAGGAGTATAATAAAAAACATTACATCCTACAAGGATAAAATGTTGTTTTTACTTTCAGTCATAATGGCTACCATTTTTTTTTCCAGGTGACAGCCCGAGCTGTAGATATTTAGAATATGTTTTATATTTTTCACAGGGCACTGTTATTCAGTGCCACACTCAGGTGCCAGGCATAACAAGATATCAAGTGATAAATGGTAAGCATGCACAATCTCACGGGAAGTAAACATGTCAAAAGCTCTGAGCTAATTATCTTAGCAAGCCTGCAACATCCTTCTCCATCCTGCTCCACTGCTTCCTTTGTAGTCTGAGACAATCATATTCATTATGGCATTCTGGCAAACCAGAAATAAAGAAGCAAAACACTGCACAGCACACTATGCTTTGATGACATTTACAGCTCATATGTTATAGGACTCGTGTTTGTCTTTCAGTGTTTACACTGCATTACAAAAAGGGTGAGACTTGTAGAAAAGGTACAGATTTCAGCCTGGAGAAATTGAGGTGTTTTTTTTCTTAAATGTCTTTCTAACTACCACCCACACACAGACCTCAAGTTCTTCTGCTACATGTTCATTATCTTTGATCAATTTGGCCACCTCGGGAGTGTGCAATTGTGTTCACAAATGTTTTCAGGGTGCAAAAATCTTTCACATAAATCCATCCATTTCCTAATTGCTTTATCCAACACAGGGTGGTGGGGGAGCCGGAGCCTATCTGGGTAAGCAGCTGGTACAAAGCAGAATACACCCTGGACTAGGTGCCAGTCCATCATAGGGTACACACGGACACAGACACACTCATTCCAGGGCCATTTGTTTTTAGAAGCCAATGCTTGCACTGTGTCAGTACAGTATGTCACAAAAATATTAGCATTAAATAATGGCTTTCTTAGATTTGTAGCACAAAAAATGCCAAATGTACTGTACATTTCTCTTCGTTGGTGAAAGTGACTTTTGAAAATGAATGTAAATGAATTACACATTGGGATGTACATTAAGGCACTGCTTGATAATATCAATTATATCATTGATTGCTGGTGATGCTTGGCGACAAACTAATGGCTGTGACAAACGGAAATATCTACTATAAGAATGGCATTGAATCAAGTTGGAACAAAAGTCAGAATCTCATGGAGTATAGTATGTTATGTCCTATTCAACCTATTCCTCCTGCACATAGAAACCCCAGTGATCATTTCATTTTCTTCTCATACACGATCGAAGGCAGTAACCAAAGCTAGTTTTATGGAAGAAAATAACAGCGATGTTACACAGAATGTATTTCTAATTAGAACCTGGTATGCTGAATTAAAAAAAACACAGTGAGGATTTTTTTTAAAAAAGGGAGGTTTATTCTGTGCTGTTGACACAGTCTTTAGTGAGCAGAAAGCAGGATCTTTTTTCCTGTAGATAAAATGGTCGACTGCACAATTTAAAAAGATGGTTCCCCTTTCGTTCTGTTTCTTTTCACTACTGCAGGTTCTGTTCAAGGTTTCTGGCGGTGTCACACTTATCCATGTGTTCAATTAAAAGGATGTATTTGGTGAACCTATGAGTATTTGTTCTCTGCATTATTTGCTTTATATAAGCATCTATTTCATTTATAAACAAATCTGGCTTCATCCGACCATCCCATTGCTTCCCATTCTTTTTAAAATAATAACTATATTTCTTGCAATTCTGCCCAGAAGCTGCTGGAAGCCTGTATTCTAATTGGTGTGGTATATTAGCTGATCTAATATCTAGGCTGGTCACTTTGATCAACAGAAAAGTTAAAAAGGAGGCTACTGTCTTTAGTAAATCTTTCAACACAAACATTGCAAAACCCTCAGATTTTGCAATCCATCTGTTTTTGTACCTCACATAGCAATGTGAAACAGCAGAAGTTCTGCTTTAAATAAATTATGATCCAAAAGTTAGTATCCTAGGGCTAAGCAAGAGGAGCTTTGTACTATGGCTGCAGGAAGTCATTAGCAACTCAAAGCAGTGACTTATTACTACAGGGGATGTAGATTGTCTCACCTCCAGATTTTGAACTCCTAAAGCTTCAGTCAAAGCGACTCTCATACCGAAAATATGTGAAATCTTAAATGTAACTTGTGGTATAAGGGACAGTTTACTCCATCAAATATATACAACATATGAGTTTTCTTGCATCTGTATTGTTCTTAGTGTTATTGCATTCAGAAATCACATTGTGTATGAACACCATTTACACATAAATCCCATGGGTGTCAATGAGAGTTACCTTGTCTTCGCAGCTTTTAACTGTATTTGTGTATCTCATGTTTCTATGACTAAGGCCCAGAATAATTCATAGTTAAATTAAAAAGATTAGTGTAGTTTTCTGTCCAAAACCACAACAAACCAGTCTAATAATGGATAGACACTAGATTGGAATATCTGATACTAGATACTAACTAGCCAGCAGATAACAAGTTATTATTTTTTTCATTAGATGCACTCTCTTAGAGGACTTAAACAAAATATTTGATTTTTTTTACTGGAGACAAGGTAAAGTAACCCTTGAATTTCACAGGGCCTTACCCCAAACCAGTAAAATTCAGTATTAATAAACCATACTTATTAGAATACTGCACATAATGATATAGAAAGGCAGTTACTATACTATAGTAGTGTATTATAATTACTGTAGCATGTAGTATAGTATATATGTAGTATAGTTATATATGCTGAAGGCAGGTGAGATGGCCCTATAGCCTCACAGGGTCTTTCTCAGCATTCTTAGACACTTCTCTCATAGCATATATATGTTGCTAATGATTGTTGTCAGTCCTGAAGAAGTGGAGAAATGTCAGACAGCTGAGACCTTGTTAAAAATGAGGACCAATGCAAAATGTAGTTCAGTTCATCTAGCTTTGTGTAACAGGTCACATTTTGGAATGAAAAGTAAAAGACAAACTTGAAGAATAACTTCTTTGTAACCATACTAGTAGGGATGGTCAGAAGGGATTCTGCAGAGGTCTAACACCTTTGATAAATCTCTCATATATTTTTCTATGAGGAAACTATTGAAATCTTTGATAAGTATGTGGATTATGACTACCCGAATATTTCGAAATATTGACTAGGAGTCATAAATGATCAATAATTAAACTAACTACAAATTCTATTTTTTAGTCACTTCTTTCAACATCCAATTATAGTGCAAAAGGCATGCTTAGACACACAGAAGAGGTTGCAAAGTAGATCAAGACAGTTTGTGCTCTAGACAGCAATCTGTAACAACACATACAATTTTAATTGTCAGGAAACCCTGGAGGACAGAAAACACACTCATTCAAGGGATGAGTCCATCCATTATCTGATTTGCTTTATCCAATACAGGGTCGCATGGGAGGCCAGAGTCTATCCCAGAAGGAAATGGAATACACCCGGGATAGGAAAGGCGATCACAGGGGAAGCTCAGACATAAAACACACACACTCACACCAGGGCCAATTATATTCTTAGAACAGTGACAGGAAATCACAGAACCCAGAGGAAACTCAACTCACAAAAACACCGGGAGGACATCTATGCAGGAAGCACCCTAGGTCCCCAGCACTGTGAGGCAGCAGTGCTAATCACTGCTAATGCTGCCCGCTATTAAAACTGAAGTAGCTTAATCAGAAAGTTATCTAACACTGGTGCATTATGTTTTAGGAGAGACTTGGTTGCTCACTGTTTTTTTAAATCACAGGGAATATGTGAAGTTGAATCATCTAGCTACTTTAAAAAGTTCTTCAAGCAGAGGCATGGACCAGAAAAGAAATCTGATAAGGACAGATGTTACACAGGGAATTATTCATGCTAGAAATATATTAAATGCGTTCTGTGGATATAAATATGTTTGGATCACAATTCAGCTGGAGGTTATGATACTTTCACTTCCAAGGTGACTTTAAAACTCTTTTGTTCCTCTAAAGCAAAACTTGTTGCCAGTATCTTCAAAACAGTCTTTGCAAAAGATGAAAGACTTGAACCTTGCAAAAGACAAGACAATCCTGGTAATGTTTTTTTTTTAAGATTCTAGACAATAGGAATTTTAAGTAGATATTATCTTTGACCTTTAAAGTTTTTTCTCTAAACCAAAATGTAGTACATCTTTTGTGTCTCAGGAAGAAAACTCTTCAGAAAAGTTCTTAAGTGGGGAATGGAATTTTATTCTTTCTCTTCTTTGGCAAATGCATTCCTTTTGAAATATTTTTATAGATTATGTGTATAAGGAATCAGAATACAGCAATCACAAATGAGAACAAAACAAGCTGCCTCCCTCCTTGCAATCCTCACCTATAACTGGAAGCCACTCTTTAAAAAAGACTGGTTTCAGGTTTTACTCTAACAGTCCGGATCCCTTGGAAGTCTGAACCAGTCCGGGTTTCACTCTGCTGAAAGTTCGGATCAATCAGTGGGCATTTGTCTCTTCACTGTTCTCTGAGCCATAGGTCGTCTGGAGATATACCCCACAAGTGCTGAACAAGGTTCATGTCTGGCAAGTGAGGCATCCACAGCATGACTGTCGCATTCTCATCTTGCAATGAAGTCTGATCCAGTCCGGGTTTTACTCTCACGGTCCGGATCCCTTGGAAGTCTGATCCAGTCCGGGTTTTACTCTCACAGTCCAGATCCCTTGGAAGTCTGATCCAGAAAAAAAGACTTTATCAGGCAGCCCATAATTACATTAATGATAGGAACAGAAAACAAATGACATACTGTACATATAAAAACTAAAATAATGATTATATTTACATAATTTTTGACTCCCCCTCTAACTGTCTGTATCTTGGCACCACCAAGTTGCAGAAATAAAATGTCCAAAAACAAAAACGTCATTTGACGCCAGGGGAGCGTATGGGAGACCATAAAACACAATGCTGCACTAGTACCTGTTAACCATATCCTTAATTTTGCCAAATAGTTTCAAAGATGAATCATTGTTCCATGAATGGAACTATAGTGAAGAGTGGATCTCACTAGCTCTAGAATTTCAGAAAAAGAGGAACATACTTCCTTCCAAAACAAGAAGGATGCAATAACATGATGTACAATTTGGGACATCAGAGAGACGGATTAGAAAATCTTTCATATGGAATTTTAATTTAATGATAAGTGTGTAGTGAATGTAAGTGTCTTATAAACCTGATAAAAATATAGCAATAGCTTTTTAACTGATGTAGCGGCGAGGCTTAATAATAAGGCAGAATTAAGTGTTTCTGAGCTTCCCAAATGAGGCCCCATTTCTCTGTTCATCTCTGTGGTGCAGCCACAGAGAAACTATTCATGCAAGATGATTTAAGGTTTCCTAGGACAGCTCCCAAAGGGGGATGCACTTAGCTAAGTCTGGCTATCATGATCAATGGTCATCCACTGGCGCCTATCAGTCTAGGGAGTGCCGGATGGACATCTGGACTGCATTACTAAGTGTCAGGACTAAGTGACTCATATCTCACCTTGATCAACCAATCAGGGACTGGTAGGGCTGAGTAACCCACGTGGGACTCTGATGCCCATGGAACTTTCAGCCAATCAACAAGCTGAAGTTCCTCCAGGTAAAAACAGGCAACACAGGCCTGGAGATTCAGATTCAACAAGATTCAGATTCAACGAGATTCAGATTCGGGAGATTCAGTAAGATTCTGGAGAGGATTCTGTGGACTGTTCTAAAGGGAATTCAAAGGAGAATTCCAGGGCAGGACGGCCCAGGAGCAGAAGGCTCCCAAGGGCAGGACATTCTCGCAGCGCGCCTCCTGACCATCCCGAGACTCAGCCCGGACAACCACGGAACGGCCAGTGTGTCCGAGTGCCAGAACTTTCCTTTGTTCTAAGAGTCTAGAGTGGAGGTTGCCAGAGAGTAACCAGCAGCAGGCCTCGTGGACAGGTCAGAACTGTGGACAGCTGAATCACTATTCAGAACTAGCTCTTCATCAGGAACGAACCGGTCCTCTTCCTGACTTGCTGAGATCCACAGTCATCTTTTCTCCTGTGCACAAACTTTGCTAGTTAAAGCCAACACTAACTAGCCGGTCAGTGAGCATCAGCAGCGCACCGTCGCAAGCCGCACAGCACAGCCTGGCACGGAGCCAGAGAGCGCGGATTGGACAGCAACAAGCCTGCAGCTGATTGTTTGTGCCTGCAGGAGATCTGAATCCCCAGAAATTGGATGAGTATTCAACTTCAATGCATTACAGCTCGAGAATTCAATTGTTATCCCAACCAGTTGATATCAATTTAATTCCTAAGAGTTATGTACTTGTTTTGAGTATCTAATGTAGAAGTTATAACCAAGTTCATTTACGAAACGGTCTTAATGAATGATATACTGAACGTATGTCCTCTTGATGTGTAACACTTCGTAACTGATTGAATATATACCTTTTGTATTCTGATAACCCTCTCGATAAGATCTGTTAGGTTTACATGCATATTCTATGTATTAATAAATGTATCCTCGTGTATTAGTACCTGTGTGTGTGCGTTGTTTGAGTTATGTCGCATGGTTGGATTCTAAAGCCATCAAAAGAATCAATTTTGTGATTTACTGCTACAATTAATAATTGTCTCAGTAAATGCCCAAACCCTACAGAACTGGTGCCTTCAGAGAGCCACTATGATTACATATTTGGCGTCCCTGAACGGCTATGAAACACTACATTTATGGCGTCCCTGGACCGGCGTGGCAAGACTGAAATGAATCAACCAAGCGGAATAATTCATATAAAACGCCGCGGGTTTCATACACGATAATACAGTGTGCTGAAAGCCGAAAGAAAAAAAAAGTTCCCCTTGCTCTTTAAGCAGTGCTTGATTGTTTTGTGATCTTTTGCAATCTACCGGGTTGATTGCATACTTGATCTTGTGGTTTTCTGTGGTAAAACTGTGATTTCGTACTTAAAAGTAATACTCTTTAAGTTTAACGATGGTTGCTAAAAGGTCTGAATTCGAGTCGCTATTAAGCACTCTCTCTAGCAGCGACAAGTCTGACCACGATCTCTTCCATATCTCCGTCAGCGGAGAAGCTAGAAGAATAAATCTCCATTCTCTGAGAGAGCTAGCGAAGGACGTAGAGAGATTTGACCCCGCAGTGTCAGAGAATAATATCGAGAGTTATATTCAGGACCTCAGGTATACCCTGCAGTACCTGCCAAACGCCACAGAACAGGAGAAAGTGTTTCTGGTCAGGAAAACTACCAGCAGAGCTGTACATGAGTGGATGGCTAGGCAGATGAAAGAAGTCTGTAATGACTTTGAGCAGCTATGTCAAGCACTTATCGAAGAATACAGTGCGTTTATTGACCCGACTGCCGCGATAGCCGCCGCCCTTAACATTAAGCATGAGAGAGCAGAGTCCCCTCGCGAATATTACGAGAGACTTAGACGAACTTATTTTGCAGGGCGAAATGATGAGGGTTGCGAAGAGAACATACATTTCAAGGGTTTATTCATTGCGAATCTCCACCCATCAGTCAGAAAGATGATCTTAATGCATACAGATGCACAGACCATGAAAGTGACTGATATTAAGAGATTCGTGCAGAAAGCCTGGGAGTATGATGTCCAAAGTCGCTCTGAGCAAAAAGCTGCTAAAGCGACTGTGTTCGCCGTCAGAGCCAGCAGGGTTAATTCCCCCCTGCTCGAAGGAGCACAGGCTCCTGAGCTGGCTAAGCCCCGTTCCAAAGCAGGCACACAGGACCGCACCCAGCGTCCTAAGTGCCATGAGAACACCGGGGGAGGGAAAGGGCTAGAAAAAGCTGAACAAAAGGATTCAGTAGCCACCCGCCTGGCCAGGCTTGAACAAGCTTTATTAGGACAGGGACAACCGCTCCCCAAGGCTGCCGGAAGCGTGAATGAGCTGATACTCTCCACTGGAGGAGGCGGAGACCCGCCCCCTCCCACTCCCTCAGTCTATCTGATTGAGCGGAAGGGTTCCTGCCTGGATGAGGTCGGCCACTCCCAAGCGAGTGCTGACTCCACCCCTGAAGTCACAGAGCAGGCAGTAAAACAGAGAGGAAAAGCAGGAAGCTTTTACCTCAAGGCTGCCATGGGAGATGTCTTACCCAGTGAGACACTGATTGACACTGAGGTTGAAAGGTGTTTGATGTCACACGGCAAGCTCAAACGGGTTGAAAAAGAAAAGGGCATGCGACTCAGAGTGGAACCTTTGGTGGATCACCAGAAAGGCAAAGTGTGGAAACAGGTCAAGGCTCCTAAGCCTTCTGTACAGAAGGAAAGGGGGGCCAAGAGGCAGACTGTGCTCACACAGTGCCCACCGAACACAGAAGCCTATGTGGAGATTCCTTCTGTTCCCTCTGGACAAGAAATAAAAATATTTTCTTGTTCCCCGGATATACAGGGAAGTCGTGTCCCGGCTGAGGTCCCAACAGCCTCCCTGCCACAGGAGCGGTGCTCCAAGCAGCCGCCTGATCCACCAGGTAAAGCACACCCCTTTTACATCCCTAAAGAGGAGCAGATCTCCCCACCTGGCGATGAAAAGGAGCTTTCCCTGTGCACCCTGGCACCCAAGAGGGGTCAGGAACACCACCCTGCAGTGGTGGAAGGGATCCAGATGGCAGGAGAGCAGGTTGGTGATGTAGCCCTCACCCTTAGCCCTGAGAGGTCCTCTATTAGTGAGGATCTGCTTGAGCAGCTGTCACAGGGCCACCGCCAGGTGCCCCTGGTGCAACATTCACAGGTTAGACAGGAGGTCCAGCTGGACGCTGAGACTACTGCGCTGTGGACACACCTGATCCCAGATGCCGATTCCCTCTGCTGTGACCCAGGGAACCTGCAGTCAGGTAACATTATTTCTCACAACTACCAGGTAGTGAGTGAGACTGACCTGATTGTTCCTGCCTCAACGGCAGGGTTGCCAACACACCCAGTCCCCCAGAAGGGACAGGGAATGAAAGCCGAGCTGGTTTTCTTACAGCCACCAGCTCAGTCTGTCAGTCTGAGTCTGACCAACAGTGGTTCACCCAGACTGGAGCTGGATGGTCAAGCCACCCGCCTGTCAGTGCAGGACATCGCAAAGAGGGGTGTCAGAATCCCCGCCTGCACTGACATGGGCCTGGTGGGTGATAGCGAGTTCGAAGACAGTGAACTAGCTATCCCAGTGCTGGGGCAGCTCCCTGAACCCCTAGCGAGGGAAGGGGGGAGCGAGCAGGTGTCCTACACCCACGCCCAGCGAACGATTGTAAACATGCCGATAGAGGGATTCCTCAATCAGGAAGTGTGCAGGGTGGACCGGAACAGTGAGAATGGGGTAACAATCTCAGATCACTCAGGTGCTCCAGATGACCACTCAGCCGAGGGTCAGGCATGCTCCACCGCTGCACCGCCCCCTGCAGGGTTCCTAGAGCACAGGCATGAACAAATCGAAAAAGCAGATGCCCTGGAAAAGGAGGAGCAGCATCAGCAGCTGCGTCAGATCTCCTCAGATTTCCAGGATGTTGGTGCCCAAGATGCCACATGGCATACTGAGAAAGACACCATGTACACGCTGCGCCAGCTTAGAAAGGCGACAGTCACTCAGAAGGAGATGACTGGGATCAGCCACCCGAAAAGACTTTTGGGAGGACTGATCGCTGCCGCCACTGTTGCACGTTTGCTTTTTCTGGTAGGTTTGTGTGCTACTGGCACTCTCACCCTGACTGCCCCAAGAAGGCAGGTGTCAGAGATACCAGAGGGTAGTGACAGACTGTATCGACAGCAGCAAAAGTTGGAAAGCTTAGGGAAAACCCTACAGGCAATTTCCTATGCAACAGGGTTAAACCTTATTCCCCAACCAGTGGACATGATTGTTGGTGTTATACAGTGGGTTTATGCTTGTGTGCAACAGGCCAGAATGTTGACACAAGACCTGTTAAGGGAGTTTAGTGCCACTGTAGCCAGTCTAGCCATGGCACAAATCCCAACCCACTTGATCCCACTCTTCTCAGTAGAGGAGTATGTGACATTAACCCCATCGCTCATAGCTCACCCAGAAGGCAATCCAAGATTGAATTCGGTTCCAAATCTTGAGATGGGTATGGCTACCAAAGCTATCCATTGGCTGTGTCTAAACGATTCACCAATGAAGGGTGTAAAGCTACTAATGGGCAGAGGGAGGTTAATGAACCCCATGAAGAGCAGGTGGGAAGTAAATGGCTGGTCAGCACACCACGTTTAACTGACACTGTGACTTGTGACAGGCATGATGCAGCTACCTAATAAAACAGTTCCTTTAAGTTCCTGAGGAGGCCATAGTACAGCATGGTAACTTAACACTGTACGGTCTAGAACCAGACAACATAAGACCAAACTTGAGGTCATGGATGCCTTCAGGTGCCACACTAAGGAATTGGATAGAAATCCAAGAAACAGTAAGCCCTGAAGAGGTACAGGTAGTTAGTTTGCTTTAATGGAACAAACCTCCAAACCACCCTAGCAGATACCCAACACAGGTGTTGTGGTTTATCGGGGGGCTGGGAACAGGAACTGGTGTTATTGTAACACTGCTGCCGGGTAGCTGGATCATGACTGACAGTGTACTCTGAATGATGTACTCTTACATCAAGATGTACTCCGGGTAGCATGAATGAGTCAAAGGTAGCATGCCAAAAGAAAGGAAGTGACTTCTCCCCAAATATCTACCACAGAGGTATCAGATATTGACAGTGAACTTCCTGATGTGTAATTCCTAGACTTAGATAATGTCTCCTACCGTGTTTATACATACTCCAGATGTTATTCATCCTGTTTGTATCCAATGCTGGTTCCGGTATGAATTCTCGAGGAGTAATGTAGACATTTAAGATTAATGTTCTAATGGCAAGGGACATCACTTAACTCTGTTTTGTTTTGAAGGCAACAACGCCTCAGGACCTCGTGACCTTCAAAAAGGGGGGATATGTAGCGGCGAGGCTTAATAATAAGGCAGAATTAAGTGTTTCTGAGCTTCCCAAATGAGGCCCCATTTCTCTGTTCATCTCTGTGGTGCAGCCACAGAGAAACTATTCATGCAAGATGATTTAAGGTTTCCTAGGACAGCTCCCAAAGGGGGATGCACTTAGCTAAGTCTGGCTATCATGATCAATGGTCATCCACTGGCGCCTATCAGTCTAGGGAGTGCCGGATGGACATCTGGACTGCATTACTAAGTGTCAGGACTAAGTGACTCATATCTCACCTTGATCAACCAATCAGGGACTGGTAGGGCTGAGTAACCCACGTGGGACTCTGATGCCCATGGAACTTTCAGCCAATCAACAAGCTGAAGTTCCTCCAGGTAAAAACAGGCAACACAGGCCTGGAGATTCAGATTCAACAAGATTCAGATTCAACGAGATTCAGATTCGGGAGATTCAGTAAGATTCTGGAGAGGATTCTGTGGACTGTTCTAAAGGGAATTCAAAGGAGAATTCCAGGGCAGGACGGCCCAGGAGCAGAAGGCTCCCAAGGGCAGGACATTCTCGCAGCGCGCCTCCTGACCATCCCGAGACTCAGCCCGGACAACCACGGAACGGCCAGTGTGTCCGAGTGCCAGAACTTTCCTTTGTTCTAAGAGTCTAGAGTGGAGGTTGCCAGAGAGTAACCAGCAGCAGGCCTCGTGGACAGGTCAGAACTGTGGACAGCTGAATCACTATTCAGAACTAGCTCTTCATCAGGAACGAACCGGTCCTCTTCCTGACTTGCTGAGATCCACAGTCATCTTTTCTCCTGTGCACAAACTTTGCTAGTTAAAGCCAACACTAACTAGCCGGTCAGTGAGCATCAGCAGCGCACCGTCGCAAGCCGCACAGCACAGCCTGGCACGGAGCCAGAGAGCGCGGATTGGACAGCAACAAGCCTGCAGCTGATTGTTTGTGCCTGCAGGAGATCTGAATCCCCAGAAATTGGATGAGTATTCAACTTCAATGCATTACAGCTCGAGAATTCAATTGTTATCCCAACCAGTTGATATCAATTTAATTCCTAAGAGTTATGTACTTGTTTTGAGTATCTAATGTAGAAGTTATAACCAAGTTCATTTACGAAACGGTCTTAATGAATGATATACTGAACGTATGTCCTCTTGATGTGTAACACTTCGTAACTGATTGAATATATACCTTTTGTATTCTGATAACCCTCTCGATAAGATCTGTTAGGTTTACATGCATATTCTATGTATTAATAAATGTATCCTCGTGTATTAGTACCTGTGTGTGTGCGTTGTTTGAGTTATGTCGCATGGTTGGATTCTAAAGCCATCAAAAGAATCAATTTTGTGATTTACTGCTACAATTAATAATTGTCTCAGTAAATGCCCAAACCCTACAGAACTGGTGCCTTCAGAGAGCCACTATGATTACATATTTGGCGTCCCTGAACGGCTATGAAACACTACACTGACATATTCGCTTTCCGTGTACCGAACTGTATCAGGCTCTTCAAATGATAGCTATAAAGATCCTCAGTACTTCAGTGTCTTCCATCACTTCCTTAAACACATACTGTACCGGACATATCTCCACTTGTCCGAGAGACAAACACAACTGAAAATTCCAAAATGAGAAACTTGCCACATGAATTAAGAGAGAGATCTGTATTAGACTGTAAAAAGGTTGATCAGCTGACCAGTATTTGAGCAACTGTTATAAAAACACTGACTGAAGTCTCTCTTATGTATATCCAGGAATCACTTGCTAGAATAGTTTCAAGGGACACAGAGAAGCAGTTATATTATTTTCAAGTCTTAAGAACTCCATGATGGAATTGATTTCTAGAGGTAATATCTTAAGTGATTAAAAGGATACATCAGCAAGAGTGAACTCAACAGTATATTCTATCATGAATCTTGTTAAATATTCTACCATAATATGTAAAACATCTACTGCAGGTACAGCGTAACATTTAGTACAGAAGCAAAATTTATGTTAAAAAACTCATGTTATATGATAATATATAAGTTATTGTAACTGAGTAACTTTTACAAACTACTCCAGCTTTGCTCTTTTATTTCATTATGGCCTAGATCCCTGTATGTTCTATTATATCCATTCTAAATTCTATTGACATTTCATATTGGCCAAAATCAGAGACCTGTCATTTCATCTTTCACAGTGTGCACTTCAAGTGTCAACAGCAGCAGTGATGAAATCTGAGACCAAAGATTTATTTTTGGTCAATGTTTTTCTTCATAGCTGTCTCAAATGATATAAAAAACTAATAAAATAGAACCACTGCTGCTTTCAGATCTGTATTTGTATACTTCTGTCTCATATTATTACAGTATACTGTATGTGTGGTTTGCGCAATGAACTCTCTGGTAGAAGAGTAATATATTGAGTTGGAATCCAGTATTTTTTACTCACAGAGATAGTACTGTACTGTATGTGAGCCATTTTACCAGACAGTCAATCCCTAAATTAGAGTATATAGAGTATATCTAATTTCAGTTAAACACTATCACTGCCATCAAAAATGAGGAAAGCAGAGACAACAGAACTGGAGCCCTATACCCATTCAGGTGGCCCCTAAACATTTGGAATAATGCACAATTACCATAAAAGTTACATACAGTACAGTATCACTTCAAGTTAATTCACAAAGTTACTGGGAAAATGACAACCTTTTTGTAACAGGTGCATTGATATGTCAAGGGTAAACTCATAATGCTGACTAACATTTGTCATAAACAGAGATGTTCATCAGAGAGGTCTAGACACAACTAATATACACGACCACAGATGAAAACAGTACAAGCTGAATGGCTGCAATGCTTGGTTCATGCCCAAATGCACATTTTGTCCTGTGGAATTTTGTCTCATTCCCCTCCCTCTACCTAGATGGGCATTTGTCTCTTCACTGGTCTCTGAGCCCTAGGTTGTCTGGAGATCACCCCACAAATGGTGAATGAGGCTCATGTCTGAAAAGTGAGGCATCCACAGCATGACTGTCACATTGTCATCTTGCGATAAAGCCAATGTGGCACTAGCAGCATGAGGATATGTGTTGTCCTACTGGAATGTTGGAATATCAGGATGAGCCCACAGGAGGGACAGCAAAGGAGACCCAAAGACATGATCAATGCAGTCACTGCCATCATCTCTAGCAACTGGCCAGACCAATGTATCTTTCTTGTTATTCTTGATTTTGTAGAAATCTGACTGATCACTGTCATTGCTCCTGATATGGCTTGAGGGCATTTTAAACAGACACCTGCTGTTGTATGTGACACCTTACACATAGCTGAAGAGTGTGATGACATCAGCAAGAATAGCCACTGGATCATAAGTGGGATGCAGACTCTTAAACCTCATTCATGGCAATAACACAGCTGCACTCGGACTGTAAAACCCTCTGTAACACTGTTGCAAAATACAGTACACCTTGTATGCATCTCCTTCAGTGTTCCCCGAAAATGGCCATTTCCTTTACAATGAAACTCTTGCAAACTGCATATTGCAATTGCATAGGAATCTTCTGAAAGTGTACTCTTTTCACATTAAGCTAACAGATACAGTGCCCCTCCGAAACTACTGGTCAAAGTTTGGTCAACGTCAAAACCTGTTATTTTTGTCTTACAGTCAAGCAATTTGTATTTGTGATCAGAAGATTAATATGAATGACAAATACAATGTAATATTCCTTTAGAATTTGGTTAAATTCATGGATATTCTTCACTAGATTAGAACAAAACATACTACACACACAACCTTGTGATTACAATTGACTATAAATCCAGGGACATATTCCCTTTAAGTAAATTTCAGAGTGTAAAAGTCAGTATGTGGTTCCATAACCCTTTGAGGCAATAACCTCACGAAGCCCATGACCCATTGAGCTCAACCAAGCTCAATCTATAATCGTTTGAGATGCTTTGCTGAGGCCATTTTGAGGTCTTTTTTATTCTTGGGCTGTTCTGACTTCAATTTCTTCTTTATCATATAAAATACATGCTCAATTGGATTTAGACAAAATGTTTCATTAAGCTCTAAAATTCATTCTGCTGCTGCCATTATTGGTTAAATCACCAATAAAGACGAGTGGCCCAGTTGCAGAAGCAACCGTGCATGCCCAGGCCATTATGTTACCTGTAATGTGTTTCAGAATTTCTCGTGAGTTACACAGATGAGCCAGGGGTGTTTTGGAGCACAGGTTTATGGACAGAGGAGACCCAGAAAGGAGACCCTATGCCAAAGAGACTGAAAAATCAAACTATAGAGAAAGACAGGAACTGGAGATACTCCAAAGAGCACCACCTCATCTATGAAACATCTCCTGGCCTGGGCAGGCTGCACTTTGCTACTGGGTTACTCATGTTTATTCATGACTAGAGGTCACTAAGCCACAATACATACTTGGTCCTTTTCAGGAAGAGCAAATGTCTCTCACCTCCAAAGTGACAGGGGCATGCTGGTATTTTTTAATCCTAATGCTACTCTCCAGAATACAGAGTTTGGAATATTAAAGCTCTTTAACTTATCTGGCAATTTTCAAACCACTTCATTCAATTCAGGGGAACAAGAGCCTTGTCCAGCAAGAAAGAGCCACAAGGCAGGATACCCCCCCCCCCAGACACCAGTCCATCTCAAAGCAGACACGCACGCACGCACGCATCAGGGCCATTTTTCTCAGAAACCAATCAACCGACAGTACTGGTATGTCTATGAACTGTGGGAGGAAACTGGAGAACCTGGAGGAAACCCACATGAACACAGGGAGAACATACAAACTCCACACAGATAGCAATCCATGTATAGAACTGACCCCAGTGCTCAAGCACTCTGAGGCAGCAATGCTAACCACTTCGCCACCATGCCCCCACCAAAAGCTTTTAATATTATATTTTAAATTTTATAAAGAATGGTAATTTAACTTAATTGTCCATAGCAAACCAACTATCACATTGCAACAGTTCCTATAGGTATTTGCGAACATGCTGCTAATTATTCACTTGTTTAAGCTATTTTACTACATACCGCCATCACTCTTAATCATTTTTGTATTTATTTTATGCACACACGAATCTATCCTGGACTTCTTCTGCTCCAACTCCTTACACTGTGCAAGGCTTGGGGAAGACAATAACTGAAGAACTGTTTTCATTTTAAAGATCGAGAAAATCCCTTCGTGGCCAGGTTAAGATGAGAGCTTGTGAGGATAGCAAATGTGCAGGCAAAATCGCCATCTTGACGAGGCTCACAGGAAGGAGTTGGCAAATTCCCCAACGCAGCAAGAGGACGCTTGCTGAGAACATAAAGTGATGCCATGTGGCCTCATCCTCTTCCCTACACCGGGTGCTTGTGGCCTCTCCATATGTTTTGTGTCTGTTTCAAAAGGAGTTTATAAGTTCAACAGCGACGACAACAGCCAAATGCAATCAACTGTCAGCTGTCAGTAATTTGTAATCATTCCTCATGTCATTTCCTCACATAAAAAAAATATAAATACTATATATAAATACTAGTGATATCCAAAGCCTGCTACGCATTTTATGTAACTGCTTATTTTTCCCAAATACTGTATTATAATTTTATTTCTCGCATGGTTCTCTTCCAAAAATCAATATTTCAATCAAGAAAATGCCACCAGGTGAAGTTGAACGTACTGAGGTTCTCTACGTTTTCATTGCAGCTCCTGAATTGGTAAGTAATCTCCAGCTGTGCAGAAAGTTAGCTCCAAGTGCAAGGCTGGAGATAAGCTGATTCTCAGGCTCAGCAAGCACCTGAACATTAAAACCAGACGCTTACACAAATCACTTCTATGAAACAACTCAAAAGATTAACGCGAGGCAGCGTATCAGCAGTAAATTAAGTTCGTACAAAGTAATAGTCACAAATGCCACATTTTGAGATCACGTCAGAAATAACTTTAATTTGTGATAAAATCCAGAAACAATTAAAGGGACAAACAAACCATATGTGACCCTATACTTTTGTTAACCATGTCCCTTATTCAAAACAAAACATTATCAGATGTAGAAAAGCAATTAGAAGTGCTAATTGAGCTATCAATTACAAGGTACTGTTTAAAAAACAACGTCTGGTGATCCTGCACAAAATTATTGAAGAGTTAAGACTTCAAAGTGAGCAATTCACAAACAAGTAATGAACGGTGAGTGAAAAGGACAATGGCATTGCGGTGCTACAATAGCTAGAAAAAACCTGACACTAGATGCAGCGACGCATTTTGGTTAATGCAGCAGTATACAGTATAAAACACGGGCTCCCATCTTCGCTTCTCAGAGTCCAGATTCCAGCAGGTTTTCTTCATAAGACAGAAACCGCTCATCATCTGGTGGAAGTGATAAATTGATCCAGTTAAGGTTAAGCTGTACCTATTTATCACTTGTCCACAGCCTTCAACTCTTGACAATTTAAACGGACATAAAAAATCTGCTGGATTCTAGCCCCCAAGGGCTCTGATATAAAACATATTTAAAACTCTATGGGAACACCTAAAACCTATGATAAATGATGATTGTGCAACACAAAGCCAACAGGAATTTAACAGAGCATTGGAAAGACCCTTGCTGCAGGCATAGACCCCTAGAATGTGCAATAAAATACATATTGCTCAATTTGCTTATTTCAGTAATTAGCACTTTCACCTCTCCCACTTAGCCTCACCTTTATCTTGATATTTCGTTCCCAATTTCAAGAACATCTATATAGCAGCAGCCATCAACCAGAGTCCATTGCTCTTGAGTTGAATTTGCACCTGGGGAGTATGTGGTAGGTCTTAATTCATTGCAACTGGAGCTTAACTACAGTACTAATTAAGTACTGTCCATTCCAGAAGTCCTAAACTGGATAATTTGCAGATAGTCTACTAGCCTTTGTATGCCTCACCTGACCCATTGTAATTCGGCAAAATTGTTTTACTGTGCTTTGCCAACATTCCCTTCTATAAAATTTCCGTTAGTATAATATTGGATCCTTTCTGTTGCGGCAACACGAGTGCAACTGTGTTGCAACGCTGTCACAGCATTTGCTAGTAACCCCTCAATAACATTATGGTGGTTATAATATCTTTATCCAATGGCATTTTATATTGTTTTGACAATATCCTTAAAAGGTCTGCAAAAGTAATGTCTCAAATGAAGAACAGAAATGCTGGTCCTACGGTTTTGTCTGGTAAGCTGGACGTCTTCGTTTTTGGTTAGATAATCACTAACATCTACGCCCATCACAAGTTAACGTAATGTACTATAAGTACTGTAAACAGTATGAAAAATAACTTAGGCATATTCATTAGCAATCAAATGTTTAACAATGATAATACACGGAAATTAATCAATTGTGCTTCCCAGGAAAACGACTGTATAATAAATTATGTACTAGAAATCACCAAATACAGTATAATTAAAAAATAAAAAATAATTATACTATGGTTCAACAAACTACCGAAAATATTTTATATTGATGTGGTCTCTTCATACATCACAAATGTCACATATTAATTCTGGGTGGGATAAGAAAATTAATTTCGATGACACGCACGAAACGCGGGGTTCGAAAGCTGTCCATATAAATATATGTCCACAGTATATGGTGGCAGGTGTCCTTTCCTTCAGGTATTCTATTAATAATCCAGTATAAATGAAACCTATCATAAATGAGTGGAAAGAATTAAATGCTAAAGCAACATTTTATAATTATTCAATCCGTATTAAATACAATTATTTTCTACGTTTTTTAGCATAGAAATTATTTAGCTTAGCTATTGCAGTATCAGAGCAGATTGCTAAAGCGTTGTTGTCAGTCAGCTCATTGTAGCACCAAGGGACACAACAAAATTGCCCGTCTTTGAACTTGGTTTCTTGGGAACCACTGCTTATCCATAAAACATGCGTTACAAACGGAAATTTAATTAGTCTCACCACTAAGAACATTAAATACCGGACCAATATACCTCCTTGTCATATTACACGTCTTGAGTCTCCGATGACATTTTCTTGGTTCCATTAACCTGCTGAACAAGATCCAGTCAAAGACAAAGAACTATCTTCTCGCTTGCTGGGGAGTAACTGCAGTTTTAGTAGAGAGCCGGCAATCTGGCGGCAGCTCGATTTAATTGCAATGACAATTATAAGAGTTTATACTGTATATAACAACAATCCTGACAAGAAGAGAAACATTGCCCATCTGCTGTTCTCAAAAAGATTAACGTTCATATATTATATACATTGAATTTCTGCTGGATATAAGAAAACATATACACTTTACTTACAAATCCAGTAGCAAGCCGACGTCTACTTGTTGTACAAATATGATTCATACCTTAATAATGTTACCGTTTTATCTTTACATATTTCTTTAACACATGCCTCAGGACTTTTAATTTTTGTCGCTTTTGAAAGCTTGTGGTTAGAAAACAGTACCCTGATTTAGATGATAATAATAAAGGAAAGGCTTTTTGATCACGTTTTAACTGCTTTGCTTTTTTTCCCCCGATTTTATCAATATATATATTTTTACATATACAGTATATGCACTGTAAATATGTAAGTGCGGACAGTTTGAGAAAAACAATCAAAATGACAACAAGCCGCATTTTCAAGTACTTGTAAATAAACAGCTATATCGATATTAGATACCCCCTGCCTTTTTCCAGTTGTGGTTTATTCCAAAGTCAGTGTGTTAACAGCGCCTGGTCCGCATTTTCATACACCTGCGCTGCGGGAGCAAAGGCGAACTGTTACATCCAGAAGGAATAGGGTGGACAGCAAACTGCTCTTCATTCTTGGCGTAATTTCGTCTTTACCTTGCTAAAGGTAAGCCTGAAAAAATATCTTAGGGACATTATTTTATGTTTAAGTATACAGAAGAGGAAAAACAATTTTAAATGTTCTTCAGGTATACAGAGCGGTCTACAGCATACATTTTTTTTTTACCTTTTATGGTTTTAAGTTGCAAAGTTGAAATCTATGTATGTTTGGAATTTTATAGTTCAGTTTTTCTTTTTATATTTACCTTAGACAGCAACATGTTTTAAGATCTTTCAGATTTCGTTCATAAAAGTTTTTATTTTCTCCCAAGCTTCTTGATAAATGGGAACAATAAAAGCAAATTTAAGAGTTGATGAGGTGGGATAACATCAGCGGTAGAATTTAGATTTCAGGAATATAGGAGAACACACCACAGCTACTGAGTTTATTTAAAGTGATCCAAAACATGTTCGTTATTTCAACATGGTAATCAAACTGCGAATTGTCTTCGATATTTTAGAAAGAGAATGTCTTTTATATTTCTAGTCAGAGACTATAGTATGTTCCGCAACATCTATTATGGGATTCTCTTCCATCAAAACCATTAAAAGGTTTTTTTTTGTCCTAAAAAACATTCTTTTTAGTTTTACTTGGATATTTGGGATGGCATTTCTGTTACTATTATCTTTACTAGGAGAAAGCGTGGTTTAACACCTAAAGCAGTTATACAGTTATACGCACGGAGCGCAAGAACAGTACATCTCTCAATCATGCAATGATGTGGGCTGGTGAAATACAGTATACCTCTTTAACTTTGTTTTAGATTACCTTTCTACAACTGATTTTGTGAGTATTTTATCGAGATGACAATAAAAGATAGCTGTGCCTTACTTTGGTAGAAAGATTCTATATAATCTCCAGCGAGCTCTAGAAATGAATAATCTTCTTAACTAATAATACATTCCCTTTCGCTAGTCTGTGTGCTACGACTTTTAATGATAGAACTTCCTTATTTTATGCTCTCAGATGTATAATTTTGTTTCAGATTGAAGACTTCTTTTATTCTGATAATGAATGAAACAGACCAGTTACAATATTTCTCTGTGTAGATGAATGTCTTACTACCATTGAGATATGGTAGGAATATGTACGGTACCAACGTAGATACCAACTTCTCTCAAACTGATAATCTGAGGGTTATTGCATTAAACAAGACAATGCCAAACAATAGTTTCACTTTGTGTGGTGTTTCCTTTGAGTGGGGTTTGGAATAGTTGATAAGGAGAGTTAATGGGACGTCCCCACAAATGTAAGATTATCAATGTGTGCGTGTACTGTACTCCTGTGTGAGGGATTGGCTGGATTGAGTGGGTTCATTATCTTAAAAAGAAAAAAAATAAAGCACATTAAAATGGACATTCTTAAGGAAATTGGTTTATGGAAGGGACCCAAAGTCTTGACATACTGTATTCTTGGATACTATAAGTTAAAAATCAAATTGACTTTTCATTTACAATAGTAGGCCTATGAGACCTGGAAATTTCAAGTGGTTTTATTGTTCTAATGGATTATGTCCAGGAGTTTTTTTTTATGTGTATCCTAACCTGGTGTGGTTAATTTGTTGCTTCTAAATACCACACAAATCATCAATAAAGAGTAAAACTAAAAAGATGTTTTCAGATGGCAATATTGTTTTTAACTTTTAACTGACTGTATTTCTTGCGGACACAATAATATTCTTGCCTTAGATTGGTTTTATAGAGTTATCAAGATTCAATTCCATTGATCATGGATGTTAACAGATTTTGTACTATTTACTCACTCAAATACAATACAATACAAAGCATTTAATAGGAAGCACAGCTTATGTTTTAATTACTGCAAGTGCCTTGAGGTACATGCAAATTGAACTAATTGAAATTGAAATAATGTATTTAATCTTACATTAGGATAGAATTGTTTACTGTGCTTCTATGTGTTTCAGCTTTCTCATTAATTGCTGTAATAACATACTTTACCGAACAGTTTTTACGGTCTGTATGGAGTTCCGTCTTTGTTTGTCTGTGTTGGTCTCTGTTTGACTAAGAGATAGACTGCACTGCTCACAAGACAAAGAAGTTTGGTGGCTATGTTTTCCAGTTTAGTATGTTGCTTTGAGAAATTAACAGATGTTTGCTTAAAGAAGAAGGAAAATCAACATGGAAGTGAATGATCACACTGTAATATGTTTGTGCAGCACTATTTTCCATATAAACATTACTCACTGTACCAGCACCGAGGAGCTGAATTTCATATCCAGAGCTGTGACATAAAGCATGTTCTACTGGCAAACAGTAACACATTGATCTGGGTAAACAGTCACGGAACTGTTACAAACAGAATTCTGCTTGACTGCTTCTTTGTGCTGGCAGAATAAAAGGCCAACCAATCTAAACAAAAAGAAAACTCGTGTTCACCAAAGAAATTAATTTCTTCACCTACCTAAGAGCCCTGAGTAACCAGACAAGATAAAAAAGATTGCTAAAAGCAAATATGAAGAAATAAAATGTAGACATTATTTTAGTGAAATGTCTTGAGTCATAGGTCAAAGAAGAGAAAAAAAAGTGAAAAGGATACTATAAGTGAATAAATGTGTTTTAATATTTATATTGACAGCTCCTCAAAATTGAGGGCAAACATAAGACAAATTTCATTTTCAGTTTTATCCCACAGATTTTCTGTCAACTCGTATCTGCAGTTAAGCGGTTGATTGAGAACAAATGTAGCCTTCCTCCACTTGTTGGGCCTGAGGATACTTTTTTCGGAAAGGCATTCCTAGTTTGGGTTGTGTTATTTCTTTAAAATGCGAACCAAGTCTAGTCCAGTTTAAATCTACTGACTGGAAATCAACACATTACACAGGTGTAGCTGTCTTTCAAGAAGATGAAGTAAGCTACTTTTCAGAAATGTGTGTGAATATAATATATGTTTATATATGCAGAATTGCATAACGCACTGGGATATATTTATGCAGAGGACAATAAATAACATCAGTTTCACTGACTTTCAATGGAACACTTCTGAACTTTAAACCTGATATCTCTTCTTTAGTAGCAGAATCATACCTTAATTATACATCTTTATATTCCAGATCTGTGAATTCATTATACCCCTAGCAGACTCCTTTGTGACCTTACTAATCAGCAATTCAATTGACAAGTAATTTACAAGTCCCTCAAAATGGCAGTGAGTCTTAATCTGTTTTTCACTTTCAGTTTCACAGTCAAATGCACTGGTGCTCTGAAGGAATGGTGATAAAAGTTTGAATGAGTCTGTGTACCTTGCCAGCCTCTTTGTATAAAAGATTAATCATTTCTCCACGTTCTATGTGAAAGCAAATAATTTTAAATATCCTCCCATATACTGTATTTTCACACTAATAGAAATACAGGGTTTCTTTGGGTCCTTAAATTAAAGGCTTTGGAAGTACTTGGAAATGAGTCGTTTATTTTAGAGAGTTGAGGGTGCTTCAGTTTTGATGTGAAATATATATGTAGGTTTTGTGCAATGTACTGTAAAAGTATGAGTTTCGAGCTTGTAAGTATTACCCGTCACAGCCTCAGGCCAGAACCTGTAGGGCACTGAGACCTTGTGTCTGTGGAAGTTGATGACATGAAAAAAGAAGGCAGGTTGGGTGTTTCTTTATGGAGATATAGGGATGAATGTGAAAAAGAAATCTCTTGCATAATCTTTTGCCAGTGCCCACAAGAAGAAGGTTCATAAATAGCAGGCATCCGGACATGGGCACTTTGTCAGTGTAAGGGTCTCGTGAGGACGACGTGTGTCATTGTTGCATGTCTGTTAAGTGCTCTGTAGAGACGAGTTTCTTTCTTTTCGCTCTTTTTGCTCCGTATCCGCTGCCAGTCCCTTTGGGCCTCAAACATTTCAAGAACCCAATTAAAAAAAAAACATTTACCAGGAAGTTGCCCTTTTTCAGCCATCACGCATCATTGTGGGGGAACAGATCCTGATAGCTCATTGAGGATTTTGCAGCCAGCCACTGGAAGGGGCTGTATTGTAAACTTGATGTTAATCTGATGAAATGAGTTGTTTACTTTATTGTCTCGAGTACATCTTTATGTTTCACTGCATAGGCGAGTGCACTTTGGTGAATGAGACATTCAGACCTTAGGAGAATGAGATAGTTGACCTATGGAACTGTAATATCTAAAGACCATAGAAATAGTACTATCTGTAATAATCCCACAAATATTTTGAGAAATAGACCATTGTCTGTGGATAATACATTTAGACTTTCATAAATGCTACAAGTGGTGCAGATTCATGAATGACACTTAATAGCTGCTACTGTAAGAACGTACAGACACAGCCAGGTTACATCAGTGCTATTTGATGGCTTGTTAGTCATAGCAGCATTATGATCTTCTAGAGTGGTCTTGTCAGGTGTCAGTAGCTAAGCAAGGTTTTGCCTGGTGGGTATTTGGATTAGACATGTCCTAGGTAAGCAAGGTTATGGTAAATGGTGATGGTGGCAGTAGGTGAGCTATGTATGGTGACAGGAAAGACTATTCTGAAGGAGGTGGTGTCCTTAAAGTTCCTATAACACTTTTCACAAGAGTAGTGTTGTTAACCCTAGTATCCTGATTAAATTCCATTGTGGGCCTGAATAATCTGGTGTATATATATGAATCATCCAGCTGGATCTTCATTCCAAAGGTGGATGAAGTGGATCCTCTCCTTTGTGTTAAGAAATTTGGGATCCTTTGCGCTGATATTTTTATTGTTGTCAAATCATATTGGTGTGAAGAAGATAAGCCCGGATGTGGCTGGCAATGACACACTGTCATTATTGCTTATACCAAGAAGGTCACATTGCTTCCATTTGGTTTTCATGGCCTCTTTCGTGGGAACCAGTACACTGATTGAATCAAAACGTGTCGGCTTTCATGAATGACCAAATATACTTCTGATCTGCACGTCACATGTTGCTGCAACGATTGATCCTCCTATGGCAGGTCATCAACTACAATAGCGTGAAGCATGGTCTTTCAGGGAAACTGCTCCTGTTCAAGGACTGGCTTGGCCAATTCATTGTAAGCCTGGTTTGTATTATTCTAGTGACAATGCAGTTACCAGATGGACAAAGAGGGGCCTGAGTAAAACACAGTACATGCCAGGCTAGGATTTTGTTCACAACATTCAAACTCAGGGCCCTGGATCCTGCTGTGCTGATTTGACACTTGGCAAGTTTGATCAAATCCAGCCCTGCTTCTAATACGCACCTCACAGAATGTAGCAATACTACAGCCCACACTAGACCATTGCCTGCCTTGGGGCATGGGGCCCATAATTCTTTCTGCTCCTCTTCCCAAAACGTTTGAACAACCGGCTCCAGATATTAAAAGTATTGTTCAAGGGACAGTGCAATTGCAGAACAGAAAAATAGCATGCCTGTATTTTTTCTATTGTCAGTCTACATCCCGTACCTACAAAAAACATTTCAGACTTTTAAGTTCCTCAATGCGTCTACACCAACTTGGTATTACACACCCCGTAGTGCAAGGTTATCGTAAAAAATGTTGTGGCCACCTTGGTACGTATTATTTGAGTTTTCCCTTCATTTGCTCACAGCTCATTTTCATTGTTAAATGTTTAGGGAGTTGTTTTGCATGCCTTCAAAACTGTTCCCATTGTCGAGTTGTTGTCTTCCCAATTTTATTCGGCTTTCAAACTGTACCTGTCCATTCCATTATATGAAGGGTTCGTGTTTGTGGGGAATTTCATAGAATACAAAACAGTATTTCATTAATTCTTCCCCTCCTGTATTTATTTGCTGAGAGAAGTTAATGTAGCCAGTAGTGGGTGATGCATTTACTGCTAGTTAGTTTTTCTATTCCATCATTATAGGCTAGCCGCCCTAATCAAAAGCTTTATTTTGGCAGGTGATTGTTGGCTATCAATATTCAAAGTGATACCAAACCTTGAAATGAAAACATAGAACAAAACTGAGGCTTGACCTGTCGGATTACAAACAATCTAATTTTTGCTCTGTGTTCACGACACACTTTGGCCTTGGAATGGTGAATGAGTCACAGTTCATGACTAAATCCTGTCCTTTGAAGGTCATTTTAACCTTCTTATTGTTTGGATTTATTATAAAATAAAATGTAAAAAGCTCTATAGCCTATGATCTGACTAGAGATGAATGCCATTTTGTGGGTTACAGATTCTTCAAACAACAAGGATTTAAAAGAAAGACAAGGCAGAAATCAGTGTCAGGAGCCGCTGGGTTGTTAGGAAGTGAGTGCAGCAGATGTAGAAGTCAGGAAGAAAGAGGAGCTCGGGGAATTGTATGAGGTAATACAGTCCAATTCACAACAACCTGAAACAGGCTGAGTTGTAGATAACATTTACTTGTACAAATAATAGTGAAACATGTTTTCTTAATATGATACATTATCATTATCTTTAGCAGCCTCTGACAGTCTCTTTCATCTGAAAACCATGGTACGCACTGCTGATTTTATATACAGTATACTAAGTTTCACTAGTGGACTGATAAGATCAATGATAAGATCAGCTTTATATACAAGTCCATTTTATGTACCCAACAAAGAGTCTGGGTTGCTATGAATGCGTCTGGGTATTACTATTGCTCTCCAATCATGAGATTGCACCTCACAGAATTGAATAAGTATAGTAACAATTCTTATTTATATACTTTATATATGAAATCCCACACATTCATATAATAGAAATAATAAAGAGAAATGTTATTGCTTCATTTAAGGCTGAAAGATTTCACCTCAGTTACTCAATTTTTGTGAGAATATTCTGATAGACATTTACTTTTAGCTCTCAGAGAAAATAAATGTCTTTCTGTAATGTGGTTTGGAGATGTTGGGGGTTATTCATAAAATCGCCTGTTTTTCCATTACGTTAAAGCCTGCAATCGACTTGTAGTGCCTTTTTCTGATTCATAAATAGGGTTTACTGGCTGGGTAGTTACATTATCATGATGGGAGGCAATTCTGTCTCTTTTTTCTTATTTACATGCTTTGGAAGTGGTTCATGAAATTGATGGTAAATAGCTTTTACTGCCATAAGAAATACTGAACTAATGGAATAGGCTTGTAAAGTTTTAAGCTGCTTCATTCTGTTTTCACTTGAATTGTGTATTAATCTCTGGCGTCTGTAGAGTGGGTACCAAAAACTACCTTGACTTTGAAATTACCAGCAGTTTAAGTTTAAGGTCAGGGGAAAGGGGATTGATCTTTCAACCCAATTTTAAGAGTTCAAACAGAGTCCATTTTGTTTTTGTTTACTGATCATGACCCAAAAACAAAGGCTTCATTTCAACAAACAGAACAACTTGACTTCTCTCTGGACAGAGAAATAAAGACTGAAGCTCTTTCTGAATTCTGCAATACCAGTGCTCACAAAACGTACCAGTGCTCTGTGAGATTACAGTCTGAGACAAATTTTTCTTAAGAAATTGATTGCATGTTTTTGTTGTTTTCATTGTTAGCGTTTGTGACTGAAATCTACCCAACCATTACTGATATGCCTGTTGCATTTGGCATGTTTTCCATATTATTGATCAGTTTGTTGTTGCAACATCTTCTAGACAAGGGGTCTTGGAGAGCACCTGTACAGCAGGTTTTATGGACATCCTAATCTTAAAATGTCTACAGACCTGGAACAATATGCTCAAATAAAATAGTTGGAATGATCAATTAAATAAATTACAGATCAACTGGAATCAAAATTATAATATCCTTCAGCTCTCAAGAACTAGTGCCTCATTCATTGAAGCATTACTTGTTTAATTGAACATTTAAGTGTTAAGTTTCTTTGACCTTTCAGAATTAACAGAATTGCGGTTTCCAGGGTGGAAAGCTTCTTTTCTAGACAATATGGAGAAGTAATTAGAAACCAAAAAGACAATTCTGATATTCAGTTAAAGGTGTAGAATGTGAATCAAAGCATGTTATGCTTCTTTCAAGAAACAACCCTGTGAGGTTCTTCTATCGATTCTGAGAAAATCGCCTCTTGTCTTTTGGGAAAATTGGCCCTGGTGTGAGTGTGTGTGTGTTTCTGTTTGTGTCAATGGATTGGTGCCCTGTCCACCAATTGGTCTATCCTGCCTTGTGCCCATTGGATCAGGATAGACGCTGACTCGTCCATGTCCCTGTACTGGATATAGCCATTAGAAAATGGATGCGTAGATGGATAAGTGAACTTACGTTATCCAGAACTTATTTTCTCAAATGGTCTAATTTAGTCATTTCTTCAAACTTAAGCTCCTGTTTTAAAAGGCTTGAGAAATCCTCCTGGGTTGCAACTTTTCAGGATCACTGTAGTGCACCAATGCTTCAGATCAGAAATTCCAATTATTACGCTCTTAACCTAAAGCTACAATGGGGGAAAATTTACAAATTTTCCTTTGTGTGACATTAAAGGTTTAAAGAGCTGAGTATAATGAACAGAATTGTAGGTACAAGTATTAGATTTAACTGATGAAGTCTGTTACTGAAAAAAAACATTTTTGTCCTCTGAATGCCAGACAGCAGGGGATTCTGTCTTTGTTCTATCAATCCCAAGTCTGTTAAAGAAAAAAAAAGTCTTAACCATCATATAAATTAGTATTAATAATGTTGTTTTTACCAAGAATTTCCCTTCATTTCATGTTCTATTTAGAATTAGCCTGTGGTGCTCTTCTTATTTGAAATTCTGATGAAATCCTGCTCTGTTCTGATGGGACAGGAGACAGACATTCTCTGAGACACGGGCTCAGCCCATTCGCACTGCAAGCCTGACCAGAAACAGTGGAGCTGAAGTGTCAATCTTGCATGGGGTTAAGAAAGTCTTGGTAAGCTGTTCACGATGTGTAAACAGCGCTCGGTTGCTGCCAAACCTTGGTTCCCGTGAACGGAACATGTGGCCATCGTGAGCAGGTCCACCTCCCCTTACCCTGAAATTGTTGACATCGACATATGACTATGAAATCAGTTTAATGTGTTTGAAGTGGCATAGAGAGCATTACTCTGTGCCAGATCTCATTGTGTGTGCATGCGTCTGTGACCAATAATACTCCCGTTCTGCTTCCATTATGGCAATATACAGCAATTGTCTTGTCAGAGCAACGGTGAGGGCTTATGGACAAGAATCATTGTTCCTAATCTGCAGTGGAACTGTGTGAGCCCTGGTACACAGCTAACCAACTTGCTGTCTTTACAATCCAATTTTCTGCAGAATTTTCATACACCTATCTCCTTAATAACTTGCTTCAAAATTAACGGGACTTGTTTGACATTTATTGTGCCTATTATGAATTCGCACTAGAGTGAATTGGAATTTACATCTTAATAAGACCTGCCTTACCCAACCCCTCTATATCCCACAGATCTACTGTATGGCCAAATTCTGTAGGCAATAGCACATTTTGAATACAATGAGTTGTTTTTGAACCTACTGTATAGCCTGCTATCTGATGAGATAGGGCTAGCAGTACACGTGTTTTTTAAAATACAAATCTTTGTATACAGTATGTTCCACATGGGTCGATACCAGAGAAATACAGTGTATTGAATGGTCGTTTTAAATAGGAAGATACTGATGACATAAATCAAGATGAAGTATAAAGGTGCTCAATAGTGAGCAATCTCAATGTTAAGAGCTTAAACCACAAAATCAATAGGGTCACCTTTCAAATTGGTCTCAAACACATAACGGATATTATTCATAAACCTCTCATGATATTTCTGATTATTTTCCCTCAAAATAATTCAAGGTTAAACAAAAAGCAGGAGAGCTGAAGGAACGTCATATACAGTAGGTATTCCAAATTCTTCCATTGATAAAAGTATCCCAATTGCTTACTTTATACTCGGAAGTGAAACAAGAGCGCAAGGGTAAAATTGAAAGTTTCGAGAAAATGTTCTTAGGACTCCAGGCAGTAGGCGCTGTTTTATACAGTTGCTTGAAGCTGGTTTCTGGGGATCCTTCAAGAAACAGTTATATGTCATCCTTGAATCAATAAGCTACTAGCAACCAAATGAGCACAAGGGACCAAAATAAACCTCCTCTTGCTTGTAGCTTTCATATGCTGTAAAAAACAGAGAAGTCTGCTCCCCCCCTACATCCCTGCGCTCTGTTAAAGTTATTGCATGTGCACAACATGCGAGCTCACTGAATGAACAACAGCTACTTCTTCGGGGCAGTGAGAGGTTTTATAAGCATGAATGGGTGTCTTTTGAGGATAGGTCTTCAGGCTGTCGGTCCTTTGTCTTTTTAATGTCAAGCATTTAGAAGCTGCAGACTTTCCTTCAGGCTATTTTAGGATAACAGTGATTTGCAGTGTACAGCGATTTGCTGTGGTCAGAGTCTGAAAGTTGCAAAGCATTGCTCTGTTTTTTTTTTCTGGTAGGGGAATTCAGTCTTATGCCTCCTGCAGTCCACTATTGCTTGTTGTACTTTAAACTACTCGTATAACAGCTTGTTTGATTACATATGTGTTTATAGCATTGACTGGATATATTTTATGAACAAAATAAAATAACTGCCTCCCTTTTTGCAGTCCAAGGTTTATTGCTGTTGATTGTTAATTATGGGTGGCACAGTGGTGCACTGGTTATAATTGCTGCCTCTCAGTGCTGGGGCCCTGGGTTTAACTTCAGACCTGAGTGCTGTATGGAGTTTGTATCTTCTCCTTGTGTTTGTATGCTGTTCTTCTGGGTGCTCTGGTTAACTCCGACAGTCCAAAGACATACTGGTAGGTTAATGGGTTTCGGGGAAAATTGACTCTGGTGCGAGTGTGTGCATGTCTGTGTTTGCTCTGTGATGGACTGGCATCCTATCCAGGACATACCCTGCCTTATGCCCGTTGCTTGCTAGGATAGGCTCCAGCTCCCCTGCAAACCCAAATTTGAAAAAGTGGTTAGAAAATGTGTGGATGGATCATTTCTTATCATTATTTAGAAAATACCAATCCAAAGACTAAAAGTAAACCCGAATTCACTGTTGGTGCACTTTGCAGAGTCACAACAGAGAATGCATTAGTCAGATTGCCCATGGATGGTCAAGCTTGCTCTGCAGAATCTGGACATACAGTACTCAGACATGCATTTACACACCTACTAATACAGTATAAGGGAGTGGATGTCATTAACGTAGCTCAGATGCAATGTTGCATTTAATTAAGTATGTTTATGTTTGTTTTTTTTTCTTAATTAGGGGGATTAGAACATGAATCTGATATATTTACCACATTTTTAGTTATGAAAATCTTCCATAGTACTCTAAATTGTACTCTTATTCCTGCTAACATATTCTTTAGAGGAATGTGTATTAAGATTTCTTAATGATTAATTACAAGTATCCACCTGTGATGGATAATGGAAATTTTCCAAAGACAGGTGCACTTGTAGCTGGCAAACAGAATAGTAGCAGCTAACATTCTAATTTCAAAATTATCCAAGTAGAACCTACCTTTTAAGATTTGTACCCTTAGCTCAGAACCAGAAAATGTATGAATACGAATAAGAAAAGGAAACTAAAAATGAGTGATAAATTACTATTATTTGCTGCTTTGAGAAAAATGTTCTCTCAAATGAGAATATTTTGCTGTAAAAAGTCCATGTATATTCTTTGTAATTGCTTCTATAATTGTTACATTGTAAATCACTCAATGTGAAGGTAAAATCATGGAAGAATTTGGCCAAATTGTGTAGAAGTTGGATAATTCAACACTCCATCTTAAGATACATTATGTTCCTCAGGAAATTTAATCCAGAGTTATCCATAGTTTAGGGACACAGAGTACAATGTCCAGTATCTTTACTTATGAAGATGAGTTAATATTTAAAAATAATGGCTTCATATTAGTAATGAAATGCAACTAAACAGCATAGGCAAAAAACATGAATATCATAATCCTTTGAGTTCTGCATCATTTCAAAATAAACAGTATTCTTTTAATTACAGGTTTACAGTATATTGTGTGTCTACACTCCAAGTCAGAAGAAAGTATGTGAATTGGCCTGGAATTGAAGATAATGTTATACAGATCTCTAAGGAACATAACTTACACTTGTGTTAATTCTATGAATTAATTAAGAATTTGCTAGCTGTTTCGTAAAATCCAAAATGCAAGGAAAATACATTACTTTCAGGGTAGTGCTAAAGTATACTCTGACTGATTAGCAGTTAGAAATACACAATTTAAGTGAAAACATAATTTATTGTTTAAAGTGATTTCCAGGCGCTTGAATTGATGATGATGAACACAATCTCCACTGGTAGAGCCATTGACTTCCATTCCTTCACTCATTTTATTTTTAGCCCTCACTTTAAAGGATATTTAGACTTACGCATACGTTTGCTTCATATTGCCTATTTATACTCATATGCCCCTATGTACTCATATGCTTTTATGTTGGGAGACTATGGAGACCATCCAGAAAGTGTTACATAGTTTCTCAAAGACCATTTTCTGCTAGCATATGATGAGCAGTCTGAAGCATTTCTTTGGTGGACTAGAACCTGACAAGCTGCAAGGTTATGAAAATAAAACTGGAAAATATATCAATGCTAGTCTTTTTAAATTCCCCCACTGCATGTATAGTTTTTTTTGGCACTTACAGTACGTGAAATCCGTTGGCCAGACTGTGCAGTACCACGTGCCACGTGTCACACGTACTTGTACAGGATAGTGGGACGGGACTTTGTAAGGAACAAGATATTGTTTTATCGTATTTCTAAATGCTAGAAAACATGTAGCTGCTGTATGCAAGGTATATCTTACACATAAGAGTGTCAGAACTGTGTTGTCGATTGTCAAATGCGCTACACGTAGACATCCACATACAGTGAATAATGCTGAAACTAGAGAAAATGACATTTGGAGAAAGGACGTCACAGTGCTAGAAAGGCCCAAAGCTTTCCAGAAAGCTTCAATTAAAAGCGAGCGTAGAGCATTACATGGATTTTAGTTATAACAGACTTTTAAAGCATCAAGGGATTAAAATGTCAGTAAGTCCCTTAACCACAATTGGTTTTAAGCGAGAGAGGAAACAGTCTGTCGCAAGCTGTCTTTACTATACTCGGAATTGCTCAAATATGACCAAATCACCTTCGCCTGCCGTGGACTTACAAAGAGAGGTTTCAAAAGCATATCTTCTGGGATTATTGTGAGACTTCTTTTATAACTTCAGTGTTTACCTTTATTGATGTGGTACAGTATCTTTAAATCCTTTTAACAGCAATCTGGACTGTGTATCCAAAGTATGTGATGTCTTTTGACATCATGATCTAAGCCTGTGCATTGTACCTTTGGTCATTTCCCACATTCTCTTTCATAAACAGTACTTGAGGAATCATTTTTTAAATAAAAATATACAGATAAAACAGGTTTCACTTTTGTTCCAAAGAATAACAATTATTTTAGGCATACAAATGTGAATTAAAATACAACTTGCTGTTCAGAATGTGGACATAGATTGAGCCCCATGGTTTTGCTGAAGGCAGTCTGAACAAGAGTTGTATCGGGAAACTGGGATTTCACAAGTGGGGATGCAGATTGGAGCTGAATTGGCTTCATTTGTCTAGTGTGTAGTGCATCTGATGGAGCTTCTTTTACATTCCCCCTGCTGCTCAGTATCACCCATTTCAAAGGATGCATGGGTTACATGTGCATTGACTTCATTTTCTGTATGCTAGCAGAGGGATTGTACCAGTTAGATGAGTTAATTAAGAACTCACTTAAAAATGGGCCATAAAATGGAGCAATAAAACTTCTGGATGATTCAGTTAAATTAAAAATTGAAATATACTGTAGGTGTTCATATCATGGTTCTTGAGCATTATGTCTTATAGAACCTCAATAAAAAGGTCAAATAGAAGTCCAACACTGAACTAAATCTTGCGTTTATTTTCAAATAAATATCACTAACAATGGCACTGTGTGACACTGAATATGGTCATGCACTAATATATGTAGTTTCTTAACAAACTTACTAAAACATAGCTAAAAAAAGGCCTCCGTGCCTTCACATTATACATGCCACCTGTTTTTCCCCTCACAATCTGTTTCCTCTTGGAGCCTGAACATTGCAAGAATCTTTTCATTTTTCACTCTTTTATCATTCTGGGAAATTCTGAGGCTTTTTGAATTTGATCTTTTCCCATCATAACAGCTCCTCAAAGATGTCTTTCCTGTTTCATTTCATATTAACACATACAGTATACACTGGACCTAACAGAAACTGAATCACTGATTAGGAATTTCTAAGTCTAGGACTCTAAAACAATAGGATGGTATATACTTTACCCTGTTTCTGTCTATGTTTTGATATATTTGTTGCATAGGCTTTAATTAATGAATGGCCACATTTTGTTTTTCTAGTGTAATTATGGTAATTATGGATACTTGGTCATCAAAATGTGTCTGATTTCAAACTCACCAGATCTACTGTACACTCTCTCAGATTATATGGGTATTGTAGGTTCTGAAAGGGAAGTGTGTACTCTTTTACAAGAAGCAATAGTTTCATCAAGAAAATATTACTGGGGCAAAACACTAGCCTGTTTGCTGGTGTTTTGAAACGGAATATAGACTTTTGTTTTAGCCAACGACTCACGTGTAATTTTCCTGTCTTATAATTTTTTTTAAGATTTGAAGCTGAACACATTATTTTAATTGTGAAGATGGAGGCACGGTATTTAGCATGACTGCCTCACAGCACTGGGACCCTGGATTCAATTCTGGACCTGGGCTGCTATCTATGTGAAATTTGTATGTTCTCCACTTGTTAGTTTCGGTTTCGCCCCACAGTCCAAAGTTAGGGTAACAGGAGGTTAGGTTCTGGGAAAACTGGCCTTGGTGTGGGTGTGTGTATGTGTATGTGTGGGTGTGTGTATGTTTGTGTCTGTATGAGCCCAATGATGGATTGGCATCCAGTCCTGCCTTGTGCCCACTGCTTGCTGGGATAGGCATTGTCTCCCCAGCTACTCTATATTGGATAAAGCAGTTGTACATTCGTGTGTTTTGTAACATATTTCTTAGTTTCTGAGCTGTTTGAAATTAATTACAAGCCACTATAAAGCCCTTCTCCTGGTGGTGTTCTATAGATCATTCGTGTGTCTTTGATCGATCCCATGTTTCTGCGACGCCTCCATAATGGGCATACACCAGAGCTGCTGTTGTCAACACGTACTTCCAGTGTTTCAGCAAATCAACTAGGTCAGCACAACAGAAAGGTTGCAAGCAAGAACAAGCAGCTAAGACTATCGTTCGTCTTTAGTTGCTTCGCAGAATCAATACTAATCGATCTGTACAACACTAACCCATAATCAAAGCATATGTGACATGCACTAAATCGACGATTCTATGTTCAGTAAATTCTGAAATAAAATAAAAAATGGGAAAGAGTGTCAAGAGTAAACCCTGTATCCATCTTAAAAAATCATGTATCACTGTTCAGAGCTGAGATATTCAGTCTGAACATGGCAAGCACTCAGCTATTGACTCAGCTCTCTGGTCCCCAAAGACCTGTTTTTCATCTGACCTTATACTCCGTTCTTATATTAAAAAAATTATCGCTGCCCTTAAAGGGTGCATTCCGTTTTATTGAGCGCACAAGGAATGTTGTGTTGTAAAGTTTCGACATTAGATAGATATATATCTGAACTATTTTTATTGTTTTTGTTCACATTGAGTTGAATGAGCAGCTGGTTTCTGTAGTTATACTGTATATGTGAACCTGCCTGAGCAGCTGAAGACGCCTAGCTTTTTTTTTTGACACCTGGAATTTTCTGCCATTGCCAGAAATAAACATTTAAAGAGAAAGAAAGTAAACTAAGTCTAGTCTTCCCTTGGAGGTCTAATACATGGTTCTGTGTTATTCATTAGCATGGGTACCAGGCCATGATGATATTTGCACTATGTTGGCAAGACCCTGATTCCCACTGGTTAACATAAGTCACAGCACAGAATGAATATGTATCACAGGCTGCATCTGTTAGTTCACAGACACATCTTTCATCATGGTCCATGTGGCCACGGGCTGGTGCCCCCCGAATGTGTTAAGGGGAAGCACATGTTTGTTTGATTCATTAAGTGGAGGACTGACTCTGTGACAGATGTCAGCGTGAATGCAGTAGACATTAAGATATAATTCCATTTTGAAGCACTGCAAGTGATTAGTTCATTGTAAAGCCGAAGGAAATAGACAATGGTACCTCAATGGTAATACACAAGCCAAAACACAGTGGAAACTGACTAAACTAGAAATTCATAGACTTGGCATGACATTTTGACATTGTAAAAGAATACTCAAAATACTCAGAATTTCTCTGAGCTCCCCACCGCCAATAAGAACAGCCCCAGTTTTTTTTTTCCAGTATTGACAGATTACTATCACCTTAGAGGGCTCTTATGTTCATCTGATGCTCAGTGTCAGGATGTATTGGATCCTGATTTCACAGGATCCTTGTATAGTAGCTGTTACAGGAACATGCAGTGCTTTGCCATTCTGCTTTTTGTTGCTTTAAGTCTTACAGTCATTACACATTGAAGTAGCAATTAATATTGCATAATTATTCCAACCCCTTGCTGTGGAAAACCTAAATACTTTTAGGCACACAAATTTACCTTAATAAGCCACGCAATAAATTAAAAAATCACTTTTCAGCAGGTACAAAATGATACAAAGCTCAAGGTCAAAACTAAATTGGCTTGAGAACAAGTGAATGGCCTTTAGTGTCATAGTCAAAGTCCTGACGTGAATATTATTAAGAATCTGTGAAGAAACCCGAAAGCTGCTGTCATACGCGGTCCCCAAGCAACTTGAGAGAAGCAAAGCAGATCTGACAAGAAAGATAAGCAAAAATCACACCACGCTGGTGTGCAACGTTGGTAGAGACTTATCTAAAAAGATTTACGGCTGTAATTGCTACCGAAGGCGCTTCCATCAAATATTGAGTTTGTTGGTCCTATGCAATCACATTGAGCGATGGATTTTTACCAGTTGCCAGTTTACCAGTTTCTCCAGTCCACCCAGTTGTGGAAGTGAGGACCATCATTGCTGGGGTGAAACCCTTGTGATGGACAGGTGCCCCATCCAGGAGAGGGCATCACAGTTTATTCTAATCCGTTTCACCACAGAAACTACGATGGGCTCTGGCTGCTGTGGTTCTGGTAGGGACTTAACCTTCTTATTCTTTTGAATGTCCAGTGCTATACCTACATGTAATGTATTGCTGTTGCACATTTTTGACAAACAAAAGTAAGTTTTGTAAAACGTTTCTTTCATTGAATTATGCAAATACATAATTAGTAATTAAACACATCTAATGTGCCTCTTTACAATCTAATATTAAGCACTGGCTCCATTAAACTGCATACTTTGTTGTGTTAAAAATAAAAACGTTTTCTGAGAAAAATCTTTAATGTGGTAAAAGCGTTACACTTGTTAATCCATGTTTGAAACTATGCTGATAAGATCATATTCTTCCTTGTTTTCTTCAAAAAATTGTAACAAATTAATGAATGAATCCCCATAAAGATCAATATTTCCTTGGTAATTTGATTTCTCAAACAGCAGGATAATTAAAAATGCATTTCTGTGTTTCAAAGTGCATCGATTGTTGCAGTGAGCCATTGCTCACTTCAAAATTGCCATTAACCTTGGCTAATGAAGTGCCATAATTGAAAATGACCTAAATACTTACAGTACATCTACCAGGACAACTGCAAGTTCCTGCTGATAAATGAAAAGCTGCCACCTGAATTCATGCTGGGCAAAAAACAGCAGCCATCACTTCAGCTCTTAATTGAAAGAAAGAGATCAAAGTCCTCCACTGCAACAAAATCCGTATTTGTAACAAATACGGGATTTCTAAGAAACAGAAAACATGGTATACACCTGTTGCAGTGTTTGCTAATTCTAATTACTCACTACAACTCACCTCTTCAATCTCACTCTTTATGAAGCACCAGACCTTAACTAATAATCACTAATTTCCTACCTGGTCCTGTTTGACCAGAGGTGACTCTTGGTAACAGACATCCTTGACGCAGCATCAGCTGGGTTTGCTATTTTCTCTCTCTTACCAACCATCTGTTTGCTCTGAGAGTACTTGGGACTCACCCTGTGACATCTAGATGCCTCTCTCTCTTATACCTGTTGTAGGAGATATGTTGCTGCCTTTCCAGGTGATGCCCCAGTCCTTCAAGTGCTAACAGCTCCAGTAGGCCCAGGTTCAGCAGGACAGCCCTAGTTTCTTGGCCCCATACTTCATCCCTATTGGGGCCGGCAAACGAAGTACTGTACCACTAGCCCACCTGTCTAGTATCCATGATGCCCTTCAGTTCCACATGCATGTAAGCCATCCCAATCTATTACTGAAAGCTGTCCTCTTCTGGAGCCTCGAAGGTATACATTAACAGATAAGGCAATTGATACATTACAGAAACTGGGGTCTAGCATTCGCTTTGTTATTTATTGCTTTTTGAATACAGATCAGTTCTGCTATATTGCAATAGCTGTGTTCCCAAAGAACCCCAGTGTCGTGGAAAACTTATGTTATAATAACCATCGATTCCATTGGGAATGAAGGGCTTAGGTGGAATTGAGATAAGAAAGAAATCATCATGATTGAAGATTTTTTAAACACTTTTCAGTATAACTCTTGGTTCTTATGTGATCATTTATTAATTGCTCATGGCCATGAAAACATTGAAAAGAAGTGCATGAGACAGATACAGATACTGTATGTGTCAGCCTTTGTTGTTAGGCAACAGGAAAGGTAACAGAGTGAGTGATAAAGATGAAAATTGAAAACCTTTTTAATTCAGTTTTTTTTTTAAATGTGCAGAAATATTTCCAAAATGGAATTTTACATTGAGGTTCGATTCTGGGTGGAATAGGAACTGTTCATTCCTACACGTACTGTATGACTGACTAGTTTGGAAATTGTCCGAGGTTAAAACCAGTCACACTCATGTTGTAAAGAGCAGTGGTAGTAATAAATTCATCGCGTTATATCCACTTTTGTGTTTTAGAAAAATGGACTTTTTTAACTTTTTTTTTAAATGTGCAGAAATATTTCCAAAATGGAATTTTACATTGAGGTTCGATTCTGGGTGGAATAGGAACTGTTCATTCCTACACGTACTGTATGACTGACTAGTTTGGAAATTGTCCGAGGTTAAAACCAGTCACACTCATGTTGTAAAGAGCAGTGGTAGTAATAAATTTATCGCGTTATATCCACTTTTGTGTTTTAGAAAAACGGACTTTTTTAACTGCAATAGTTTCAGCCTGCCCTTCTAGTTCGCAGTACCGTTTTTGATTGCATACAGGAGCTGGTACTTATGCGTGCCACTTGCTGTCACACACTCTTTCAGTCTCACACGGGTGTGCTAGGTTGATTGGTACAAATCTATCTGAGTGGTTTGCAGGCTGGCAGCCGGCGCTGCTACGAAAGATAATAGCTGAGGACCCAGAGCAGAAAGCAATCCAGAGACGGAGGTCGTGGCCAGGCTAGGGTCAGAGAGGTAGAGTCCAGCGGGCGGTAGTTAGAGGGCTGAGACAGACTCGTGCACTGAGGAAACAGGTGGGGTTCAGGCCAGAGAGTTCTACAGGGCGCAGTCCAGGAGATGGGAATCAGAGTCGATAACAAAACTGGGTCGTAAGCCAAGAAGGAGAGGAAAAAACACAGAGAGAACTCAGGGGGAAGAAGAGGCTCTGATGAGTGTAAACCCAATACTGAGCAAGGAGATGAGTGTGAGGTACTGTAGGTGAAAGGAGCCAGGAGGAGGGGGTGTGTCCGACTGCTGAACTGTAACTGCACTGGAATGCAGAGAGTGTCGGGTCCTCATTTGGCGAGGCTCAACACTCATTGTTAGACGCATAACCGGTGCTGTTGATAGTGGAACATACCGAGCCACAAACCCAAACTAAGTCCACAGGAGTCTGCCTGTGGGACTCCCCAGAAGAGGGAAAAGTAAAGAGAGGTTACAATCAAGCCAGACCAAACAGTCACAACTGCTTCTACGTCTGGTCAAGCTAAACCCCTTTTTTCTCCCCCTTGCCTTCCCAGCATCCCTCCTGCTCCTTCTGTCCACTGTCCCTCCTCAATATGACACATTTCCAATCCGTGATGTTCTCTCATCTCAATCCCTGCCATATTCCCCTTCTCCCTCCACACTTCGTCTTCGTCTGCCCGCCCTCCGCTGATCATTTGCACTATTTTACTCTGACCATACCAATCAACTTGAAAACTGGCAGTGCTGAAGTTTCATACTGAAGGCTTGATAACTGACACTAGCAATAATTCCAAAATGGCGCTGCTGCATTACAGGACTACAATTGTTAATGTTATTTCACAACGTGTCTGTTGGTGTTTGGTGCTTTTCACTTTACTGAAGACACAGATAATTGCTTTACAGTATGTTCTTTCTTTGCTACTAATATGTTTTCCATAACAACATACTGTAGATACCGAGTTCCTTTGCTGTAGTAAGTGACTCTGGAACATTAATGACATTGGAAATTGCTTGGGATTATTCAGAACTGTTTTTCTGGTTTTCAGCTTTAGATTCAACCTTTTATTATTGCTAATTTATTACATACAGATTTTAGTATCATTTATTCAGATTTTGTTGGAGTAATTTGGGTAAAATATATATATTAGGAACAACTGGGAGTGTGACCTCCAGCAAATGCTGGCCACCACACTGTGAGGCCATGCAAAAATTGGTTTAGACCGAGACTGTGGTGACTGCCTGGGCCAACCAATTGATTGACCAGTGAGAAGGTGAACATCTTCAGAGCGATGAAATTGTCCGACACAGGCAGTCACCACACTGTGCATTAATAAAACCAGCTTGAACAGGTTTACCTGCGGTGTGCAGCTACAGTACATGCCGTTACAGGAAAGGAAGTGTTTGCAATGTTTATCTCATGAAAAAGTTAATAGATTTGCAATAACCATGTTCCCAACAAAACACCTCTTTTTTCTTTTTCAGTAACCTATCCTTACTAAACATATTCTGAAATACTTTGATGTTAGGCATCCTATAATATGTTATTCTACTACTAATAATGCAATAATATTTATGTGTGTAATTCTTCTTCATTATGCAAATAAAAATAAAAGTAAGGGGACCTTTTGAAAAGCAAAAATAGCCATTAGGATACATCTGTATATATAGTATATTATGTATATATATACTGCACTTGATGTGAAGATGGGAATATATAAAAATACCAAGGCTCAAAAGAAACATATAGTATCACTTTATATATGTGTGTATTTAGTATAATGAAATATATAGATTATGGAAATTGATTAAATGTTTTTAGCATTGTTTAATTGTGGAGCCACCAGTGACTGTGATACACTTGAGTGACTGAATGAAAAAGTAACCTCATTAGTGAGAGGGTAGAGGTGAGAAGGTGATTTCACGTATTGAATGTCAAGCATGGTGTAAATCCAGAAAGAGAAGCACAAGAACTAGTGTGCCCTGCTAGCTCAAGAGTACAATGCCTATTTGTCATAGGTGTTATGGAGGATGGTTCATAGGCACTGATTTCTAACATGGCTAGACCATCACTGATAAAGTCACTTCCAGTCCATGATCTGGATGACCACAAGTCATAACACCTTGATGGGCCAGTACGAGCATGACGAGCTTTCAGGAGTGTCTAGTAGCTACAGTACTACTACAGCACTGCTCACTCATGTGAGCCCTCCTTGTGGGCTCAGACTGATATAAGACTATTCCAGCAGGACAACACATACCTTCATGTTGCTCGTATAACATTAGCTTTCCTGCAAGATAAGAATGTGACAGGTATGCTGTGGATGCCCTCTGCACCAGACTTGAACCATGATGAACTTTTGTGGAATAAGGTGGGTGAATGTGTAGTATGTTGGGCTCAGAGGCCAGTGCACAGGCTCAAGTCCAGATATGTACAGTGCTTTCAACAGTGGTCACTCTTGCGACCAGCCTGTGATTTTCACTGTAGACCCCCAGCTGAACAACCCTGTTACACATCAAATATTTGAACAATATGTAAATAAAGAATTTACCTGTGCCATGTCTGTTCACTTAAATCAATACACCTGCTACAAAAAAAATTATATAATTTACCTAATAATAACAACAAATGATAACTGTGAATTTGCTGCAGTTAAAAGTGATTCATTTCTTTTGATGCGCATATAAATGGAATTTTAATTATATATCGCATGCAAGGTATATTATGCATCATTTTTATTTTTTATTTTGAATGCCATTTTGTCATCACTACTGTCATGAAATAAATTGCTTGTCTTTCTTCTCCATAAAAGAAGGAAAGCTTAAAAGCTTCTTGAATACTGAAAAATCTCAATCCCTGTTTTAATAGCAAAGCAAAGATTCCAAGATGCTGCGGTTTACTGCCTGGAGACAGTACCTACTGTACATACCTCACAATTATCAATCTTTCCATAGTTATCACAGTGTGTCGTTTTGAGCTTTTTAAAATAAAGGCTTTCAGAAAATACTAGATGACTATTTATATAGATTTTATATACTATTTATAGAAATTTTATATAGGTATTAGTCTGTTAGTGAAGGGTCTATAGTACAAAATCATTCTTTTAAACCCATAAAAAATGAAGAAATTTGTAAATATTCCTTTTATTGCCAGGGAATGTCAGCTGATATGAAGCTTCTAGAATCTAGAGTAACACTAATAGTTACTGTGTGTAATGTATAGTATACTTTAGCTATTATGGTTATTCAGATGAGAATACTACATAAAAGTTATGTGTCATCTGACATTTAGGAATATTCTTTATTTTCCTAAACTGCAAGGTTTGTTCAATTCCTGAAGATTATACCAAAGACAGCAGATGCGTTAGAAACTTAATTAACTTTTTCAAAGCAGCATGCCTGGTGACTTCCAAAGCACAATGTTGGACAAATGTACTTGTTTTAAAACTTGAACAATTCCATAAAATGTCCTGAAGGCCTAAATCTACTGTATAGTTCAATTGTTTATTGAATAAAAACTTTTAAAAGGGGAAATAATTTCATTAAAAAATCTCCCATTATTTTGCAGGATGAATCCATCAAAAGAAATAAATTGTACAGGGCTGTAGCAGACCTTGCCTGTCAATTGTGGACAAAACGGATCACCAGTGAACAAAATGACCTTTCCAAATTTGACTGTCTCTGCAAACTACAGCTCAGGAGAAGAAAACATCTACAGACCCTTTTCTGTATTCAGTGTCCTGATATTGACGTTGTTGGCAATGCTTGTGATAGCGACCTTCGTGTGGAATGTGCTGGTTCTCGTGACCATTCTCAGGGTAAGAACCTTCCACCGTGTGCCCCACAACCTTGTTGCTTCGATGGCCATCTCCGATGTCATGGTAGCAGCACTTGTGATGCCTCTCAGTTTGGTTCACGAGCTGAATGGTAGGCAGTGGAAACTTGGGAGGATCCTCTGCCATGTGTGGATTTCTTTCGATGTCCTCTGCTGTACAGCAAGCATCTGGAATGTTACAGCTATTGCTTTGGACCGGTACTGGTCTATCACAAGACATTTAGAATACACTCTGAAGACAAGGAAGAGGATCTCCAACATCATGATCCTCCTGACCTGGGTTCTGTCGGCAGTGATTTCACTCTCTCCTCTCTTTGGCTGGGGAGAGACCTACTCAGAAGAGCAAAAGGAATGTCAAGTCAGCCAAGAGCCCTCTTACACCATCTTCTCGACCTTTGGAGCCTTCTATCTGCCCCTTTGTGTGGTCCTGTTCGTTTATTGGAAGATTTATAAAGCCGCCAAATTTCGCATTGGGTCCCGGAAAACAAATACCATTACGCCGATGGCTGAAGTTGTGGAGGTATGGATGATGGCTGTTAATCTGCTTTTCTTAAAGAGAACATTTCTGTATTCCCTCAAAAAAAAATGAGAGAAAACATATTGTACTTTCTTTGAAGTGCTTTTGCATCTATATATAGAAATAAAGGGTGGAAATTAGGTCTGTCAGTCACCTCTGAGAAAACAATCTCTAGAACTTTTCCCTGCAGATTTAATTGATACTTACAGAGTGCACTGATGGAACCAAAAGTATTTCAAAAAGTGGTCAAAAACTGCCACTTACAAACAATGGTTACAGAAATATTCTTTCCCTAAGGTGACCAAAACACTCTGTAACCACCAAACAAGCAGAAACTCAATTCGGCCACAAAATTCAGACTTTATCCCATCTGCTTACTGTAAATTCCATATATAAAGTATTCGGTTTGGAAACTGTGATTGAAGAGAACAAATTTTTGCTTTACTGAAATTTACAAGTTGTTTTTTTATACGACTTCAACAAAGAAAAGAGGGATACAGACCTGTAGGACTTTGGATTTCAATGAGTGGATGTGGACTAGCATGAGTCCAATATTGATAGACAGTACCGTGTATTCCTACACATGAATGCATGTATAGCACAGTATTAGAAAAGTTCATGGATATGTAATTGTTTATTAATAACAATAACTTTTATTTATAAAGCGCCTTTCTGAACCCAGAGACACTGTACGTCTTGAATAAAGAAAAAGACAAAAAAGGACAAAATAAAGCCGAAAAATAAAAATAATAAAGGGCATAGAGGTTTTTACGGATGTACGGCACTCAGATGCAAAAATTGGTAAAAAGGAAAATTTTGCGTTTTCAGTATTTTATACATAAAATACCAGTTATATACTGTACTAGTTAAATACTTTGTTCTTCCTTATTTTTAAACCAGGTGGAAGAATATGCTTTTAGAACTCTAGGTCCATGTTGCATACATTGAGCATCCAAGCTTTTCAAAAACTGGCAATTTCAGAATAAAATGAAAAATCACTTTTTAAATGAAAGCCTCTATTATAGAAACAATATTAAACCTGACAGTCATCTTTACAGTTGTATCACGTATGAAATACCACCTTTACGGGTTTTCTTTTTCATTTAAATTCCTGTGGAATTACAAATAATATTGCAATATATTTGATGACATTTAAATTTATTCTTTACTCTTTTAACTGAAGTGCCAGAAATCACTTATAAAACGGTACCATACTAAATTTAAAAAATAAAGATTAATAAAATTAATGTATTAAATTCGAAAAACAACCCTAATCATTGCAATTCAAATACAAATTAAGTTTCACATCTTGTTGGAACAGATTACCCCTGCTGTTTCTTCTGGTTAAAGTCTTTCCTTGTCCCTGAATATAATGCTCTTAATTTACACTAGATAAAATATGTCAGTCCAGGCAAGCATTATTGTTTGTATTTTGTTTGATAGAGATGAAAGCATAATTCAATGCATTTTTTCACACTTTAGAAGGTGTAATACAACAGTAAAGAAACAGCATTTAGTGAAAGTGCAGAGTAAAGAATCTGAGAAAAACTATTTAGAGTAACACATACAGTATAGTTATGAATAAACTTCACTAATATTTTATTTACCATTTTGCTTAGAAATTAAACATTGTGATGGGTCAACTGTTTTGAAATACAGTTAACAGCTTCTAAAAGTTGTCCCTTCATTGGAAAAATAACAAAACTGCTCAGTACGACTGTAAACTCTATGGCTTCACACAACTGATAAAGCATTAAAACTCTTTTTTTTGTTTATTCCAGTGAAAAAAATAATTAATTGAAATAAAAAATCAGATTTCTGGTTCGATCTGCCATACTGTAAGTCACTGAACCAATAAATTAGGACTGAGAGAGGCAGGGCCTGGAGAGATTCATTCCTGTAAAATATCAAATATTTGCTAAATACCTAGAACAAATGGTGAATTCAAATATCCTTGTTTGCTACAGGAAAATCATTACAACACAGTCAATAAACTACTACAGAACATGTAATAAAATGTAAAAAACATTTTCAAAGACTATGAAAAATGTACAGTAAATAAAATATAATGTTAAAATTCTGTCAAAATATAATTCCAGCTGTACTAGGATGTGTGATCAAAGAATTAAGCTAATAAACAGAAGCAATCTTGTCCAATGTTATCATAGTGCAGTGTTCCTCACACACTTGAGAATGGAAAAGATAGAAAGCTTTTGGATTTCTACCTATCTCAGAAGATAAATTCACCCATCTGTAAAGCTCGGGGTATGAAGTGATAGTGCTGCCAGTTAAACCTGAAACTATGGAATGTGGGAAACCTGGAGATGCTTGAACCTCTCTTGGAAGACTGATATTATGGTTGCATAAATATTTTAATGTGACATCACATTTCAGTGTTTTTAATGTGATTCAACTGGACAAGAAGTGTTGCCTGATTTCAGACTGAGTTCATATAGAAATAATATGGTGTCACAACTTCCAAAGTTACGTCCATCCATTTCCAGTCCACTAATTCGGGAAAAGTTCAGGGTATTCCAGAATTAGTCACGTTATTTAATTTAAACAATGTAAACCAGTCTTCAACAACCTTTTAATATTAATGGGGTTACAGGAACTGATGTTGGCTTTCTCATCTTTTTCAAAATTCGAACTCAATACAAGAGACTGGAAAAATAAAAAGTGGGGACATATACAGATATAATGGGAAATATGTCAACCCTTGATCACTGAATAACAAATACTTTTTAAGTTTGAAAGGTGTTGCCTTGCTTACAGCGCTTAACCCCATGTTTCTACTGCAGGAATACTTGACTAAAATCAGTTTTGACACTGACAAATCTCCTGTCGTGGAAGGAAGTAAAATCCACTCTGTGCCTTTTCATTTTCTGTGCAGCCTTTTGGTGAGAGAAATCAAAGCTCAGAAATCGCCTTTACTCAGCGTGTTTATTTAATGTATCCGTAGGTAAAAGAGGCTTCCCATCAACCACAGATGGTGTTCACAGTTCGCCACGCAACAGTTACTTTCCAGACCGAAGGCGATACTTGGAGAGAACAGAAGGAAAAGAAAGCTGCCCTGATGGTTGGCATTCTTATTGGCGTCTTTGTTCTTTGCTGGATTCCTTTCTTCATCACAGAGCTCATTAACCCTCTCTGCTCTTGTGACATCCCTCCCATCTGGAAAAGCATTTTCCTGTGGCTCGGCTACTCCAACTCCTTTTTTAATCCGCTTATATACACAGCTTTCAACAAAAACTACAACAATGCCTTTAGAAATCTCTTCTCTCGACAGCGCTAGGAGCTCCAGACTTTCTGCATTTCTAGTGTAAGGATCTTAATAACTAGCACTGTTATTGTGAAATGTAATGATCTGCATTTCCTTGGAATGTTATGGCCAAATGATTTACTGTATTGTCTCCCTCTGTCAGTGTAAAGTGTATCTGCGGCCCATTAGGGTCATTAGGTTACTGTTTGTACTGAAGCACAAAGAAAACACAACACTCAGGTAGTAATAGGTAGTCAAATATTTAAAAAATAGATTTCAAAATAATAAACTGAATAAAAATACAAAGAAATATAATTGTTCAGTATGAAATTTGACACAGTCAAAATTAAAATCTTTAAAAAAATAAAAAATAACTGCATGTATGACCTCATTGAGCATTAAGCAATCTTAGAAGCACTGATGCATAGAGTTTATAAGCTTCTAGGCAGACTAATGTGGGATGTTCTACCTCTCAGCCAGATGGCGAAGGCTGGCTGTTCATAGTTGTCTCTTCTTGTTGGTATTTTAAAAATTGTCCACAGCAAGACATTTACATTGACATTCTACTATAATCCTAGCGCTGTTCTGCTGGAATATGGACCCACCCATACAGCCTTTCAGGAATGGAAAGCTTCAGAACTTACAGTATTTGATGTATTTTCTGAGCAGTAACATGACTCTCATTCCATACCGAGTGTTGTCTTGTGTTGAAGGAGATTCCTCTTCACTGCATCACACTTCCCAGTTGATTTTAATGATGCCAGAGTCAGACGAGAGCTCATCACAATATCTCCACAAATATCCAATATCTCCAAAAAAAAATCTTTTTTATTCTTGAGGTCTTGTCAAAAATAAAACAGCGTACCTCAGTGAATGAGGTAATTCAGCATTCCTTCTGCCACCACCTCAGGTTCACAGGAGTGACTGATTTAATGTCTTAGATATGAGCATTACTGCTAAAAGGCCTCAGAATGTGCAGATCTCTTTTCTGCTGAGTCAGGGGTTATTTCGTCCTGCAGTTTCCCATGCTGTAATCACTTTGAAGGCAATCATGCAAGTGGACATGACCTGTCCCTCACAGTCCAAAGTGAGAGGTCTACTAAATGTTGAAAAGAGACATCTTATTTTGTCCAAGACAGATTTTTTCTGAATTGAAATTTGTACACATCCTAAAATCCCTGTACATTTTGGAGATTTAAACTCCACACACTGAGTACCTGGTAGTTTGATGAAATCACATGACTTGAGGTCAGGATTTTGTTAGCCTTCGGAACACTACAACTCAAATAATCAAGAATCTTCACTAAAGCCTGTTTACAATGTACTGTAAATAGCATTATATCTGCACCCAATGAGCTATTGATGTGCTTTATAAAACTGGATTGTTGTGTTTTTATTGTGCGTCGGTATAGAAATATCACAATTATTATTATTATTATTATTATTATTATTATTATTATTTGCTGCTCTATTATTACAACATGTTTCTTATCAATTCAGTGGCAGCTGTGAACATCTGGACCATCTCCGTCTGGAACTGGATTCAGGAAGAGTACAGAATTTCAAAAAGGAGCATTATTTTCTGTACTTCGAGCAGTACATTTGCTGCAATAATTGTAATTGAATCAGGTCATTTTAATGACAGTTTGCTAATGAAAACAGAAAAGAAAGACAGAAGACAGAAAAGAAGACAATTTTCTTCTTGACCAAAAACAATATCACCCTTATTATATTTCCTAATTTTCAGTTCTTTATTTTTAAACAAGATTGGATTTCCTATTGAAGTTTTATTTTAGACTGTGATTTCTAAAATAGCAAATATTATAAATCATTAAAACCTATGAACATGGTAAACATTTTTATTGGTCTGTACTGTAAGTATAATATTAAGGAATAGGCTAAGAAGCAAAAAGGGGTGTAAATGGCAACATCACAATTGATGTACAAATAAGAATATGCACTAGAAGAATACCATTATTTGCTTCGTAAAAAAACACTTAGTCATCTCATACAAATACTTACATTAAGGCTAATTAAAAAGTTACACTCTTGTTAAAGGTTGTGCTTCGTGTTATATGCAGATATCAGTCCATTTTACCTTAATTTACCTAACTTTTAAAATTTTTGCATCCACTGGTGTACTTAGAGAATGAAGAACTACTCTAATGAGTCATAGAGATTGAATAGGGAATGAATGCAGCCTTTTCTCCCTTAGCTAACATGAAAAACCACTTGAGTCAAACTACTTATCCCTTTTAGCTTTATTGTTTAAAGAATCACTTGGACCTTTACAATTGATAAGTCAGTGAATAATAACTTTTTTCAATGTCAGTAATTAGACCACTACAGTATTGTAGCCTCTAGGACTAATATATGTCACATAAAGTATACCAACCTTAATTGCAAATAAATATGCAACGGCTACTTACAGATTTATTCTTAACATTCATTATTAGATGCTTTCATGGATAGCAAACTGACTAAAGATCAAAACCTATTTCTGTGATGGAGTACTTGCTAGACAATCAGATCTGGTTTCTTTCTCTCTGATTTAAAGCAGGTTCGTCCTGTCTGACAACCAAAACTGTGATAAATGGAAAACTGTAAACCAAAACCAATGTAAAAATAGTTTAAAAACATTTTAATTACATTTAAGAAATGAATACATTTACACTTCTGTAGACCTTAGTTACCTGCAGACCTGTATGTTCCCTTACTGCCTGAGTCCTAGAACAGTTTCAGTTTGTATCACCCAGGTGTTCCCAATTCAATTTTATAGCTGTTAAGAATTTATTTTCACATTTAGCTGCAATTAGCATTTTGCATTCTTAATCTTTTGTTCCTTGTATTAGGTTTATTTGCAATTCTCTGTTATTTCAAAAGAACTATTGCCTGGAAAGGTCAAAGGGTTTCCATGTTTCAAGTTTCCAGACTTTAAGATTTGTAGGACTGTGGGCCCTGTTAATTGCTTCCTTCATCAAATCCGATACAGAGTTGCACTGATACACTTCAGTACTGACATATTTCAGATTCCTCTGTATTTGCTGAGCCTCGCACTGGTCCCTCTTGGGACGTCAAGCATGGTTTGTTAGATCCCTATGTTAGCAAAGTGTGCAAATAGTGATAAACTATAGTCTAAAACAAAAGACAGACAGGGCGCTTGAGTCTTTGTGTGTCTCCTAGGCCCTAGGACACCTCTAAGTACTGATGAGAAGCCTAAAGGAAAGAACTCTCTTGGAGACCATCATTAATATTAAAGTGCAACTAGTCAGGTTTGCATATGATACCAAAATAGGAGAATTAACAAGAACAGTAGAAGCAGCAAATGAAATTTAAAAAGATGGAAAATTCCAGACTGGACAAAAACCTGGCAGATGATATTTAATGACAAGACAAATGCAGGGTTTTGAATGCAGGAAACAAAAACAAAAACTCTTAAGTACACTGAGGTAGAAGAGGCTACTCTTCACAGACTGGGGTTCTTATTTTTACATGCTTTTACTGTACATCTTCTAGGCAATGTAGAGAAGTAATAAAATGTTAGCAAAATAGTAGGGTATGTAGTTAAAAGTGTGCAATTTAAATCAGTTCATTTAACCTTTGAACCTTAATTTAACCTACTGTAAGTATGAAATGTTAAAGTTGTATACTGCAAGAGTAAGACCTCATTTTGAATATTGTGTACAACTTTGGTCATCACATTTTAGAAAATACTGTATATTTTTGCTTTGTAATCAGTCCAGGGAAGAGCAACCAGATTTATCTTGGGACATACTGAGGAATGTTCTTCACTGACAGGCTGAAGGAAGTGAACCGTTCTAGTCTTGAACAGCGAAGACAATAAAGGGACCTCACACAAGTATTCAATAACTTCAAAGGCATTAAAAAGTCGACCCAGAGGACTTCTTCAGAATGAAGAGTGAAACACGATCCACGGGACACAAGTGGAAACTAATTAAAACTGAGAACAAATGGCACCGCCTTACCCAGAGGGCTTTGTTGTGGGAGTCTGGAACAAGCTACCCAGCCATGTGGTTGAAGCTGAAACCCTGGCTTCTTTCAAGAAACGGCTGGATGAGATCCTTGGATCAATTAGCTACTAACTACCAAATGCACTCAATGGGCAGAATGGCCTCCTCTCATTTGTAACCTTTCTTATGTTCTTATGCAACAGACACATAACATAGTTTTTAGGAAATGTGTAACTTGTTATTTATACTGATAAAGTCTGTCATAATGATGGAACATTGTGACAATCTGAGTACAGATGACAAAGAAATCAGACATAAGACGTGTGCGCCGACAGAAATTAAATAGAAAAGTGCCGATTACAGTAATGGCTTTCAAATGAAATGTGAAAAGTTAATATTTCATCATTACTATAGAATCATCCAAGAGGAGCACACCACATTGATTTCAAAATTCTTTTTCTTATCTATATTAGACACATCATAGGATTTTAAAAAGAACAAGCACAGCAAAGTGCATCTGGTGTTAAGCAACTTTTGTATAGTCATTTGTACATGCACATTTTTGTAAGATCTTCAGATTCTATTCTTTGTAACACTGTGTAAATGCATAATTTATCAAGGAATTCAATGTTCTTCTTTATTTATGATATTTATTTTTCTGTGTTTTGCTGTATAACTTAATGTAACATCAAAAACTGTGTAACGCTAACATTGGAATACCAGCAATTATCCATCAATGTTTTTGTAGAGAATTATTTCAAGTATAGCAAATATTCTCTAAGCTGATGCTATACCTCACCTCTTATTTCTAATTGTAGCATTGTAATATTTTTCATATTGAATGGTTGCTTTATCTTAATCTTATTTCTGAAACAATTCTGATCTTAGGATCATTTTGTTAATCCTTAAATGTCATTATTTTGTTTCTGGTCCAAGTATAGGATGTCCACAGTGTCCTGTTAACCAAATATTTTCCATTCTTTTAACAATGCACTAACCATTTGTTTCGCACTGTGATGTTAACTGTATTCAGAATCCATGTGTGACAATGTGCTTAGTAGACAACGTTCAGTAATAGAGCATGTTACTGTAAGTGGTGTGGTATCTTGCCTAACAAGAATGGGTAACCCAACAAAATTCCTCCCTGGAAGTCTGTTTTAGTTCTTCTGTAGTTGGTTATGAACAGTGTGCATCTCGTGGTTTCACAAACCAAACATGGAGCATATTGAGACTTCGTATATACTGTGTGCTAGAATATGAAACTGTTGTGAACTAAGAGGTTTTGAATATGCCCACTGAAATCCACTTCAGGACATATTTGTTTGTTTATTTCTGCAATACATCATTATTTTTGTAGCTATGTATTTTTTTATTAAAGACTATATTTTGTCTATGTTATGGGTTGATTGTGAAAAAAATAGGAATATAGTCTCATCTCCATTTGCACTAAACTATACAATTTTGCATGTGTCTCATTTAACATTCATCATAATTCCTCAAGTCGCTATTGTATTTATTTAGCGGTGTACGGCTGCTAATAAAGAAACCTTCAGTACACCATTTGTATTTTGACTGTTTTTATAAAATAAGCAGCAAGACCTATAAAACTGGTTATGCTTTTAGAACACATATTGGAACGTCTCGCTTCTAATTTATAACTCTAAATAAGTAATGTAAAGTGCAGTTTGTTCTTTAGCAATAACTCGTACTGCAATGTCATTTCAACAGTTGCACATTTATGGGGGAAAAGACTCAACAGTCAAACGAGAAGCCTTTTGTCCTCATAGGAAATGATGTCCATCTCCAGAATAACCAAGTTTGGAATGTCAACTAAACATGTCCCTCTTTAGAACTGCAAGACACTGTATTAATTCCACAGAAATTCTGCAGTCTGCATCTGTTGGGCCTTATTCTGATAGCAGTTCCACCTACTTCAGTCCAGCAAGTGCAAACATTTGGATATTCAACCAGGATATTCAAAGTAACATGAATATCTTTCCCATGTGCTTTTATTAGCAGCTGCTTTTGACTATTCTATGGCATTTTAGTGTTGGTTATTACAATGTTTTTGGAAGAAATTTAAAACAGTTCATTATTTCCCTTTACATAGTTTTACTGGAAGAAAGAAAAAAAAACCATAATAATAATAAACTTTATTTTATATAGCGCCTTTAAAGCTGGCTTCTCAAAGCGCTTTACAGGATGACAACAACAATAAATAAGAAGAGTATAACAATAAATAAGGAGAATACACAAGATAAGACACAATTACAATATATAGAGGAGACCGTGGATATGGTACTAAGAAGAGCAGAGGGGTGAAGAATGGAACCAGTTAAGTAAAGGCTTTTCTGAAGAAGAGGGTTTTGAGTCTGGATTTGAAGGAGTTTAGAGAAGGAGAGTTTAGAGAAGGAGTTTAGATGATGCAGGATGGTTTTATTAGTATTTTGCCAATAATACTAACTTTTTATTAATTTATCTTCAGAATTTGACAGTTTTGAAGGGAAAACAGCTATTAATCTTTTAATCAAAGGATAAAGTTAAGGATTCCGTGTCTGCAGGATAATCTCTGGGTTACCGTGACTCTCAAAGGCAAAGCAATGTTCTGTTAGTGGATAGATGGATCTATTATTGATATAATGTTCACATCACACAGCTTGTGCAATTTGTATAATCAAGGTCTCATTTTCGAAATCTCTGCATGTGTGTGTTTTGTAAGGTTAAATCACCACTGTAATTGTCCTCTGATGTCTAAACATAATTAAAAGTAAAAACAGCTATGTGTCTGACTATGCAGGATGGCTTTATTGCTGTAAATGAAACATTTATTTTCCCAATTATTCCAATGTCTGTTCTTGGTTTGCTTTTACCATGAATTATGGAATACCCCTTATAATTGATATGGAATTGGATATACTTGGACTATATTAGTGCCAGATGGAACACAGGCTGACTAACATGCCTGCAATACATCAGATGGCCTGACTGTATTAGGAAAATTGCCACCTTAACAATTCACTTGAGTCATTAGATGCCTATTAAGTGCTTTGGGTCTGAAGTGAAATAAATGACAGACCATTAAAATAAAATGTGTATAGGTTTATACAGATAATTTAAAGTAAAATGCAATACCTTTTTCATGATTAATTCATGTTCTAACATCTCAGAAACAGCTCAGGTCATTCCTTGTAATAGCCAACTTCTTTTACTGGTTAGAAATGTAGTTAAAATAACATTAGTCCGCAAAGTAACTACAGACTCTCTAAATACGTGCTACAACAGACATGTTTCACCGCTCATTGAATTAAAGAATCCTAGCCAAGAAAAATGGGGACAATTTAATGCTTTCTTTTTGGTTTCTGACAGGGGCAAAAAATGAAGATTAAGATTTGGGATCATTTGATATTGTTTATTAAACTATACAGTATGAATTTATCTAATTATATCTACATATTTATAATATACTGTATAAAGGTTATTGAACAATGATTTGTTTCAGCTCCTAAGAGTATCAGGTACCATTAAATTGAATTTGTTAAGATAAGGGGGCAGGACTAATTCCTCCAAATCCTAAGATGTAAACAGAGCAATTTACCTATTACACTTGATTGTGGTTAATAATCAGCATTTGTACCTTTTAAATCCTACGATGGACGTCGATTCACAGACATATGCAATCAATATCTTTTAGATTTTGATTCTTCTTTTTTTGCCTACATTTAACTTCTGTCATACAAGAATTAATTATTAAAATATTCACTTTCAAAATCATGTACCTGTATATATCACTTGTAATTCTTCGAAACACTGTAGATCCTCACTGGACAGGGTGAATACTTTTGCAAGCCTCTGATATGAGCACTACATTTCAAATCAGCAGAATAGGAACAAGACTAAAACAGTGGTGTAATCTGACCTCTTCGAAGCTGAACTCATTGGAAAGATGATGCATTTGAAATGATCACCTAGGGTAAACCTTTAACTTAATGACTTTTAGGCATTACCTTGGAGTAGTTTGATATTAAGTACTGTCTAGGTACAGTAATGTCAATTACTATTTTTAATTTATCTTGTTTACACCTTTTATTTTCTTGTACTTAAACATAATGTAATGTAAAAGCAAACTATGTTAGAAATAAGCCTAAATTAAGGTGCCCACTAAGCAAATAAATAAAACAGGAGAAGTAGCATCAGCTTCTTCTACTTTTAAGACAAATCTGGACAGTTTTAGCTAGACATATAGCTCATTAATAAACAATTCATTCAATTATTCTAATTCACAACTACAATAAATGTATTGGTTGTTCTTCACATCTATAAAATGTTTATATAGATTTATCGTGTTTATTTGTTCACATTACCTCACATTTTCTCTCTTCATTCCAGATCCAGGTGTTGTAGTAATTGCCTGCTAATTTAATAATATTCAATTACAGAAAAAACATGTTGCTTCTCAGAGCATGCTGGATAAAAGGGCAGTAGAGTGGGTAAGAATATCTAAGATGGATGATTGTCAATTTGGTTGCCACGCAACAGCAGGTTGGCTGAATTAAAGCAAGCCCCACTGTTGATAACTTCATATACAACTGATCATATCTGCAGTGTATCATCGAGTATCTTCCACAATACGTCTGTTTTATAATTTGTGCGTCTCTGTAAATTTAGTTAGCCTTATTATTATTTTTTTCTTTTCCGGGAAACTTTGAACTTAGCCATTGCAGTAAACAATGTACTTTACAAGATGACTACCATTTCTAATTATGGATGTGATCAGATATGGCAGAAAAGTTATATTAGCCTTTATCGCTTTCAAAATACAGATTAATTATACCTTTTATAAATATATATTAATTTACTTTCAGTTGCTAGATATATATTGTTATTTTTACAGCAAAGCATTATACTGATTCAACTTTCCAGTACAATTAGCATTTATTCTTCATTATTTAACATCTTGGTCAGTACATTTTTCTGAGATTCAACTGTGGCAATTCAAGATTAAATCTGGACCCTACCGTCTTCAGACAACACTTCGTATGAAGATGACTCTAGTATGATAGACGTAGAGTTTAAAAATGTATTTTGTAGGCGAAAAGAATAAATATTATCTACTAGACATTGTGTGAAAGCTGTATGAAATCTCACAGAATGCTATTAAGGAGTAAAATGTATTCACTATTAGGGAAGTATGGAATTATAGCTGCTGCCTCACAGCCCCTGGGTCTTGGGTAATTGCTTCAACTCTGTGTTGTTTGGGGGCTTTCTTATATGTACAGCTCTTTTTGGCTCTCTTTAGGTCTTTAGGTCCTGCCAGAGCATCTTTATGGGGTATAAGTCTAGACTTTGACCTGACCATTGCAAACTCCTGAAGGTTTCAATACGACACCTATTTTCAAGGTTTAGCAAAGAGATGACCATTGCAAATCTTACCCCTAGATGATGGCCCTTTCAGATACAGGAGTTCCCAAATGACATCAGGGTTATGGACCGGATAACCATGACTGAAGAGTAAAGAACATGTACAAGGAAATTCTTACCCAATAAGAACAATGTAAACACGAGGGGTTAGGGACTGTGAAAGTGTAAAATTTGCCCTTGTAACTTAAAGTGTGGAGGCATTTCCTATAAGAATCAATGGAAAAGAGTGGGATAAGGGACTAAGTGAGTTTTAACTTGTAGCTAACTAAATACAGTACAGTGCATTGATTTACATGTACAATAAGATTTTTAATCCAATAATTGGATTGGAGAAATGGACAAGTTGTACTTGATTGTTAATGATACAGAGCTTTTTCATACAATCAGCACCTATACTTGTACTACGCCACAAACTCATTGTTGCACTGACCCAAAATATAGAATATGATCTCACTTATGTTCACCCCCAGCTACATAAAACGTGAGATATAACTTATAAGATTTATTGTAAATGAAAGTTACTAATGGGGCCCCCTGCATACAATGAATCAAGTCAACCATTTCATACACTGGCTGTGTCAGTTTCCTACATTTCTTGCACGTCTGACAGCTGTTTGTTACAAGAATGCTGTAAAGAAAATAGAGCTCAGTACGCCGTTTAAATATTTACCTTTGGATTTTAACGGGTAGCTATATCTTCTTTAATTTAAAGCAAATTGTTAGATTAGAGCTTTAATGGAACCCATTGGCCTACACACTAAAGTACTGCTGAGGTAGTTCAATGACTTAGAATAGCATTGCAATAGCCTGACTTGATCACTATTTTGAACTTTTACCAGATCCCTATTTTTCCCCAAATTACATGCGAGATCTCCAGATGCTATAAATCTTTAGGTTTAGTACTTAACATTGTGCAGTAGTTAACATTACAGTGCTTAAAAAGTGCTGAGACTTTGTTTTGGCAGTAGAATAAGTTGACATTAATAAATCACGCTTATCTCATTGCTTTTACCTTCACATTCATCTTTCACTGATAAATAGATCTTGCCAAAAAGGTGAGAAGGAATGATTAGGAAACACTTTCAGACGATTAGATTTTCTTTTGGGGGGGGTTTCTCGTCTTTCACCTTTTTATGTTATGGCTGAATAATCTTCTAAAAAGCCATTATTCCAGTGAAATGGGAAATGCAGAAAAAAAGCAGTCACAGAGACATTGAAATGGAACTATACTGATAGCGAGACATGAAGTGGATCTTTGGAAAACATTTATCAACAGCTGACTGCTGACATTTGGTCAAACCCTAATTCCCCTTTGGAGTGAACAATTACTGAAAGACTAATGTCTTGCTCTTAGATATGGAAAACCTGGCCTGTGGAAATCTATGGTCACATTGTATTACAAGATAAAACAAAAGCCTGAAAGCAGAGTCATGACTTTAACGTCTTTATCAGCAGCAGAGGTAAGAAGCAAAAGCCCCATGGACATACAGTACTTCACTCTGGTCTGCTCTGGTCTCAGACATCTGTCTCATGGAGTGAGAACGTTTTCAAAAGCACTTGTCAATTAAAAGGTAATTATGGAAGCGAGGAGGGGAGGCGGATTGGTTTTGGGTCCAGAGCTGTAACGATTCATCTTTCAGTTATGTGGAAATGCAACTCCCCAATTTTCTCTCTTCTCAGCCACTGAACTCTGTAGCTCTTTCAAAGCTGTCATTGGCCTCATCCCTAAACAGTTTCCTTCTTGCCTGGCTGCTCAGTTTGGAGGATAACCTGATGTACAGAAGGCAGTGTCTTAGTGGTACTGATATACCTTCCATTTCTTAATGATAGGCTTTACTGAATGTTCAGTGTCTTTGATTTTTTTACACCCTTCTCCTTATCTGTCCCGATCTATGACTTTAATCCTTAGGTGCTTTGAAAACAAGCTTAAAAAAACATAGGCAATCTATACAGTATATATACTTCAAGTAGGTAGCTATGTCAGCATGAGTAGACTGCAAAGGAACAAGTAAAGGTTTATTCCATGCTGAAAAGAGAAGCAAAGAAACACAATGTTTCGGCTGTGGAGCCTTCTTCGGGTGTGCGACAGGCTGCACACACCTATTAAGTGTTAAGAAGCCCCTTTCATGCGCTTTATCTGAATAAATTGTTCATTATCTTTGCAACCTCTCTTTCCTTCGAATATCCTGAGGAGATAAGAAGCTTTTTTCTAGCTCATTCCAATAAGACTTGTTCTTACTAGTGGATTCCATCACATATTTTCAGAAATGTGCTTCCCTCACACTGAAAATGTATAAAGTATCAGGCAATAGTTTCTGCTCTAACCAGAAACCACAAAATAATTTGCTTTTAATTTACTTGAAAGGTGACCGTACCTTCAAATCATTTAAGGTAATATCTGTAAAATCTTCCAACTCCTACTGTACCGTACCTCTTAAACATTCTTTGATATTATATTCCTATGCTAAGACTGTCCATCATGCCCCTGTCTGACTCCCTTGGACTACTTCATTAATTGATTTATCAGTCTTTTTTCATGCTCCAACATGCTCCAGCTGGTATGAAATATATCAGCCAGAATTTTAACTGGTACCAAGTGGCATGAATCACATTACTGAACACTTGGCTCTGCTTCACTAGCGAACAGCTGGGTTTCAAGTCACATAAATATGTCTAGTCCTGTCCTACGGTGCACTTAATAAAATTGGCCCTCTCTAATCTGTTGATTGCCTCTGAGACAAGTTAGGTCTGTTCCCCTCCTATCTCCTTTGCCCAACAATAATATTCTTGTACACATCCCCTTGATTGTCTTGCTATGAAGGTCCATAGGGGTAGTTGTCAGTAGGACCCTACCCTACCAACTTCAGATGCAAGATTCACAACAAATCGCATCAAATATCATTGTTTAGAAAACAATATTTCACAATACAATTCCTTTCCCTCTGGTACTTCACTCCGAGCCTTCCTGCAGTTTGACCAACAAGATTTGGATTACGTTTTGCTCTTGTTTGTCTGTTTCCAGGGCCTGCCCCTGAATCCAGTCTCGTGCTTCAGACATAATCATCATTACTGTGAGCATAGGTGCATTACAATATTAATTCAAATGTTTCAGCTTGGAATCCTGAACAGTATATGAAAAATTATAAAGTATTGGATGTGCTACATCATCACAATTATATAATGTTGAACTAAATTTATGGCTTCAGTGTCTGTGTGCAGACAACTGCAAATAATATCTTACTGTAATTGTACCGGAAAAAGTGTTTTTTTATTGACTCTGCATTTCTGTTTTTTTTTGTGTGCATTCTAATTTCTGTTCTTTTTGGAACAAAGACGGTGAGGGGACATCATGAGAGTGTGAGACTTCATTTAAGCCCCACTTAGTTTTTTCTTTCCTAATGCATTCATTACAAGTATGGCAGCTTGATTGAAACCTTTTTCATCCACAAACCCATCAAGAACAAAATGCATTAGAAGATGAATAGGAGTCATTTGATGCGATCCCCGGTCTAGTGTACTGTGTTTCATACAAATGATGAAAGGAGAAGAAAACAGAAGACAAACACATTAGTAACACGTGAGATAGACAATGACAAATGCAAAGAATACTTGTCTCATATGACCATGTTTCCATGGTGTTTTGGTGATGATAGGAAAAACAGCGGAGCTTATGGACTGAGGTTTAGACGAAGTTCTGAAATCATAGGGCATACAGTAAAAACACCAGTCCATTAAGATTGCAGTACTTACATACTGTACTGTACATTCCAAGATCTACAGTATATAGAGGTGAACTCTTCATGAAGTACCTATGCACAAGCTGTAGAATTCTTTTTGACAAATATTATCTATGCTGTACATCTTCTGAAATCAGTTTACACTGTATCCATGAAGAATTTTGGACCATGTGTCAGATTTTATTAATTGAGATTAAAGGCATTATAATCCTTGAGAGGTAACAACAAAGCACAGCCAAATACTGTTAAGAAGATTTAGATCAGTAGTGTAAGTGGGAATATCAATTCTGACATTCTTCCCCTTTACAAAGCAAAGGATGCTCTATAGTCATACTCATTGAAAGTGCCGATAACTAGAGTTCTTATAATGATTAAATGAAGACAGGGAGACCAGCTCTTTTGACATAGCTCTGTCAATGCATCCTCAGGTAAGTACTCACAGGTTTCTAAACAGGAAAACAGAACTTCTACTTTTTTGGAGAGTGATAAGGAAGAAATGTGAATATAGCCCTGCCCTATTTACAAAACAGTGTAACAGAACACATCTTCAATAGCTGTCTCCTTCTGAAGGAATTTGAGCTTTGTCATGTCCCCTCACCTTCAGCCATCTCTATCCCTTGAAATCTTTCTGTTTCTGTTTTTGATATGTGGCAAGTTGTGGCTCATTTTGCAAATTAACAGAGACATCTACGGATACATTTCAGTTCTTACAGTTAGGTACAGTAGATATCCATGACAGGATCAAGGTGGAGGGGAGATGAATTAGTTCACATTTATCTCAGCAATACAGCAAAATAACAGCTGTTATATGCAACAAAAGTATCTGTTTAGTTAGCCTGTACACACATACTAAATGCAATACTTAAACACAGGAATACACTTAACAGAGCACCGCCAGTATGAGCAGACACTAATAGAAGTGTCTCTATTTATTACTTGGATTGGTGCAGATGCTGGTGTCCTACAGGTAATTGGAGCATTTCAGTTTCTCACGGTTTAACACAAAGGTTCAATTTATGCAACACCGGATTAAAATAATGTTTTTACCCATTTCCATATGTACCCACTTTTTTTTTTTATTTTGTAAAGGTTTGTCAGCTAACCAGATTTAATGCAAAAACACAAACCTATGGCACCAAAACAGCACAGGTACAAACACAAGCTGTAATCCTTTGCATAAGGATATGAGCACAAGTACACATCCTGTCAGCCTCAATTATAAAAACATCTTGACTTTACATCTGAGCGAGCATTAAAGGTGAAGCACCTCACTGAGCAATAACATCAATATAGCTCAGCTAATTTCCTTTGAGCTGTGTTATCAGTAGCAAAGCTGCAGTGATGTGCACAACCATTCACTTTTTGCAACTAAGAAAAAAATATATATATATTATACTGTAAGCCAAAGTTTTAATTATGCTCTACATGAAAGCTGCATTTATTGTCTTCCAATCTTGCTACATACACTGATTTGCGAAGTTTTTTTTATATTGTTCAACTCTTATCAGTCAATGACTTCCTTCTATGTGTAAAAACACAATTCTAAGGCAATCTTTTTGCATTCTATTGTAACCATTTTGTTATAAGCTAACAGTTCATCCTCATAGGTCTGTATTTTTTAGTACAAAAAGTAACATTTATTTTTGCTTTACATGTAAGCAAATAAAAAAATACAAATGCAGTATGTGTAGATGTTTAGAAAGGAACAACATTAATGAAATGGAACACCGGATAATGAGCCAATTAGATTTTCAGTAAATGTGATAGATTAGATATTACAACATTACATATTGGCTGCCTATTTATAGTTACTTCAAGCTGCTGTAATCAGGATTTTGAAGAATCTGATCAATTTCAATTAGCACTTGCTCAACATTTGATAAATGACCAACGTGGGTTCCTTATATCCAAACTGCACTGTATTAATAACTGTTCAAGTTGAATGCAAAGTAGTTGTAACAGCACAAAGCACCAGAAGAAGCTCTGAGTAAATTATTGATGCTCACAACATACATTCTGTACCTTGTAATGTCTGATTGTGTCTAAGTTATCTTAGTCTATCACACTGCAGTGTATGTGATATTTCATCACATAATGATGTTTTCAGCCTTTCGAGAGAAAACATTTCTTTCCACGTCAGGAGACTTACTTACTTTTTGTGTAGATGTGTATATTAATTAATGTGCGTTCAAACATTGTTTCTCATAAATCTAGTATGTAGGTTCTAAAATTAATTGTTGTATATCCCAGTATTGAAAAAAGTGTCAATATGTCATCCCTCAACCTGCTGGTAGTAATCTAGTCACGAAATGCTATTTTCATTAGAAAATATACCTTAATACGTCACTCATGCCAAAAAAAAACAACATAGCTTTTACTGGTAGATAAGGAACACTACATGCTTAGTAATGTAGATACTAATCACTGGACTTATATATATTTTTTTAACACAAAAGAATGCATGATCTGTCTACTCCTGAGATAAATCTGTGACATTTCTTCAGGTTCTCACTGTCCTTGTTCATTTTTGTCAATCACTCTCCTATTAAGGAACAAGTAATAGTTTATTCCTCTGAAAAGAGAAGAAAGCAAACACAATGTTTCGGCTACTGAGCCTTCTTTTGGTTTCAGCATGGAATAAACCTTTTAGTTGTTCCTTTGCAGCCTACGCATGCTGACGCAGCTACCCACCTGAACTACTCTCATATTCATTTCTGTTCTTACGCTCCTCTTATTTTGACCACTTAACAATTTATTTGAGGATTTTTGCTTGAGGAAGCGTGCTTTTAGCATGCAGCATGTTACAATAGGAAAACAGAATATTTTTGTTCATCAGTAAGGGGTAGGCTGTGTTTTGCTCTATGTCCACTCTATTAGTGTTACCGTTTCTCCATCAGCAATTTGCTTACTCCAGTGAGGGTCACACAAGCTGAAGTCCATCCCAAAACACAGGCCGTGGTCTTCTGAGAGTACATGACCCCTGTCCATTACAGGGCAACCGAGACAGGGTCTTCTTAGAACAGGTAATTAAACATAGCCACCTAATCAGTTTAACCATGTGGAAACTGGCGGTGGAGGAAGGAAACTGGAGCACCTGCCAAAACCCCAGACAAACATGGAAACTCTGTATGGACAGGTGTGCAAGGCAGGACTTCAGCACAGCAGATCTGTGAGGCAGAAATGCCGACCAGAACATCATTCAGGCTCTGGTACTGTTCCTATTTTATTTAAATGCTAGTCTGCAATAAATATATAGAGTAATTAGCACATGCTTCATAATGTATACAGTAACTTTCCATCACGTCGGCCAGACTCTCTTGTACATAATTTGGAAAAGAGGTGAAAATAGAGCTTTTTTCCCCAGTTTTGTATAGCCTAAAGCTCTGTTAATTAAATACTTGTTGTTTGCAGTCATCCTATTTAAAACCATGCACACTATAATAGTTATTTTCTACACTAGCTGTGACAAAGCTGCAGTAATCAGAGCTAAATATGAATATTGTGTTGTGGGAGAAGATGTCTGCACTAATTTCCTTTTTAAATTTGGAACTGGGTGATACTTATCTTTTTTGATTAGAGTTTCTATTAATACCTTAAACTTTAACTGAATAAAATGCAAATTAGCATACATGATTGCACATTATGGCTCAATTTCCTGTGTTGGTGGCAAAAAAATATAAATATTTTTTATTGCTATGTTCAAAAGTTAGCTAATTATCTTCAGAATGATATTGTAAAGAACTTAGCAAATGAAACGGGGTTACTATAATTAGCAGGAAATATTTATGTAAATATGTCACATCTACTGTATATGTGATAATACACAATATCTGCAACAAGGTCTCATTTCTACATACTCTAATTCACATACATTATGTGCTATATATATATGAAGTCATGAAAAACAAGGATTGCATTACTACAGTGAAGCAAGGTAGCAGCCTGAACAGCAAGTCAATTCAAATTATTGATTATATTATTAATTAAGAATATTATTCGTATTCTTGACTAAATGATAAAAGAAGAGCTTTCTGAATTTTTTAAAGAAGGTATTGTTACAAATAGGGGGTTAGGCAATTATACAAAATAGTGAACAGGAACATCGTAACTAAAATAAATAATGATAAACAATTGTAAAGATATGCTGAGAATATGTCTCAGCAGTTGGTATAGATAGAGGCACGTGAGATCTTTGTTCTCTGGAACAGTTCTGGCAAGGGAGTAATAAATCAGGCAAAATGGAATGCTGGGATATCTCAACAACATGCAACACCACATACAACTGACTTGTTACTCTATTTACAAACGAGGCTTCTTAGAGGCCTATGTCCTTAAAAACCAGAAAATCCCAGACTCTTACCCCCCATTCAAAAATCCTCACACCAAACAAGCCAAAAAGAGAGAGAAACCTGCATCCTAAACAGATCCGAATACAACCCACAGCTAAACCTTTTTTCTTTGTAAAGGAAATCTGAGTTTCCTAAAATTATTTCTCACGCAAAGTCGGAATACTTAACTAGAATAAAGTGCATGTGCATCTTCCTCTCTCTCTCTCCCCCATCTCTTCTCTGTCCCGCTATGCCTTTCTCTGTCCTTCTCTTTCCATATACTGTACACTGTATATCCACTCTGCTCCTGTCTACCTGTATTTTGTTCTGGGTTTCTCACTGATGAAAACTCTTAATGATTCACCAAGAATTTAATTAACCAAGGTAAACTACACCATTCCTCTTGATGAATGTGTCTTGGAATCGCTACAGCTCTGCAAACATGTCAATCCTGACATACTATATAATAGCCACTTCAAAAGCTGCAACAGCATTGTGATCTGTTTTCAAATACAAGTCAATGCGCCAGGGACAGTTTGGTGTGGAAGAAGAAAACCGAAACCTTGTAATTTGTTCCATCATTGTCAAACTATGAATATCAAATATTAGAATCTTTGTATTTCAATTACGGCTGTGAGCTTATTTGAAAAGAAATGGTGAGAACTGCTTTGAATGTAAGGTGATAGAAGGAGTCAACTCCTAAACTCTTACTCTTCTAAACAAGCCTTTAATCACCCACACTTCCAAATACAGAAATAACGGATTTGAAGAAAGACACAAAATCACATGGAGTGGAAAAGTGGTTATTTGGTTGTTTTCTCTTTTAGTTTAATGCACTGCCTTGACACAACCACACATTCCTACACATTTAAACAAACGTACAGTATGCCACTATCTCTGATAAATAGCCAGGAGTTTCAAGTGAAGAAATGTCAACCATGGTAGTCAAGGGGTTAATTACTGTTGCTAGTGTGAAAACACAAGTTAATCACTACTCAGAAATCATGAAAAACAGACATTGGGACACCCTTTAATGCCATCAACTGGAAATCCATCTAGATTCCTTTCTTAAAGATCAACAAATCCCACCAATCTGCATATTCAATTTTACACAGGATACTTTGGATATCTGTTATATAATGTGGTCTTTCAGGGGATAGTTGAATGTTGAACAGTTCCGCAACTATTTTTCATGCAATAGACACAAATAAACAATCAGGATTGTTGTAGAAAAGATTACTATTTTGAGGACTACCTCCAACAGTGAATTATTGAAATAACATGCTTTGTAATTTAGGAATGAATGGTTAATATAGGCGATATATACTGAGCAATGAACTGCATTAATTTTTTTTAAAAAAACAACCCAGTGTTAGTGAGGCTACATGCATATTTAAAAATTCTCTGTGAACAGCAGCAAAATAGCAGCCTTCCAAGTTAATTGGATCATGTATCGGCAGGTGAGACAGAGTCTGTAGAATGGAAAATCACTAAAGTGGTTCTGTCCTAAAGGCAGCTTTGTGAAATAAATAATTCATCTCACCACTGCTCTAGTGTTGTTTTCAGATTGATGCATCGATAAGGGTGGAAAGGTTACAAAGAGTAAGTGAACACAAGTCCAGATTCAACACAGTAAATACTGTAAGGAAATATTTCCTCTCTTTTCCTTACACTTTAGTGTGAATTATAGTCACAGATTTATAGTGAATTATAGTTATGTGAAAAGCTGAATCTTGCCTACCAATAAACCTACGGATGATGTCTTATCATAGTATTTCTTAGAGTTTTTTAGGTTTAGGTGCATAATTAGGTGTATAATATGTCAATCAGTTCACTTCACCAACATTATTTCAGAATGTTTGTTCTTTATATTGAACACAATCTAAAAAAATAAAAGACATCACTCTACACTTATAGAAGGTGATAGAAAAAAAAACAATCGACAAATTGGTCTGTAAATAAAGACTTAAATTTGGTCTGCCAAATTCAGATCACATTTTGAGAGATGTTTGATGCCAGTCTGCATGATTTACAGTACTTGTGTCTGCCTATTAACATACACTAAAATTACAATAAATGAACAGAACAAGGTAAGTCATCTTCAGTCCAGTCTAGTGCTGCAAAGATTTCTGGTTTTATTTCCATTTCTGGAACTTAATGACTTAATTGCTTTAATTAAGTGGAGAAGATGTCAGAACAGCTATGTTTTCCATTTCATAATTAAATGCTAATTAAAAGGTACTTCTTAAGCATATAGGAACACAGCAGTCAAGTTTTTCTTCAGTATCTTCTAAGGAAGTTTCAAAGCAAATGAGCCTCTTGATTAAAAAGACTATATAGTGGTCCTTGTACCTCTGTATTTTACTGTATATATCTCTAATGAAATACTACAACATGCAAATCAACATGCAAACTTTATCAGAATACTGTGTTACTGATGCATAAATGGAGTGAGAAAACACACACTGTACGTACAGAATTTAGTTTCAAGAAGAAGGCTCACTTACCAAAGGTTATTCATCAAATTAAAGCTCACTTACCATAGGTTATTTGTGATAGGACTTAAAAGTATATGAAGCACCTGTGAGTGGTACTATTATGGAGGCAACATGGCAGAACCTCAAACAAAATGAAACGCACCTGCCTTTGATCAAACAATTTGAGCAACCTCCTGAGGTGTAAAGTGCACTCATGATCCAATTTAACACGGCAGCCCGGAGCTCTGACTCACAGCTACAAGACCCGGTACCTCACGCTGCAACGGGCAGAACCCTGGTGAAGAGCAAACACCGCACCGGGGGAGCTACACTACAGGCCATCATAGCCTGGAGTCCTTTTGATCCTTTAGTCTGAGTCTCGTCTTCCATTCATGACTCGAAACGAAGATAGCGTTTCAATTTCTCTCCACTCCCATCTTTGTCTTACATTCTTCTGACATTCACTTACTGTACACTTCTTCTCTTGGTTAGGATTCAGGTACACCACTGATTGGTTTAGTACACTGGGCTGGTCACAGGAGACAGACAAAGTTCTCTTATCACAAACAGCATGTTAAACCTGCCATTTGCAGTCAATCCATACAGAAATGTTTTTTTCACTGTATATTTACATTTACAAAATGGATTGGAGTTTCCAAAACTCAACAGACCGGGGGTTTTTCCTCCCAGTCCTAGTGGGCTTTAGTCTAGCATGTATTCATTCCATTACTAGTCTTAATGATCTAATCAAACTAATTATTGGCTTAACTGAAGTAATTTCATAAATCTCCCCCACTCTTCATGTATTGCTGATGTAAATAGTCCTAGAATACAGTATATGCAGGAATGCAGCATGTCAGGACTGCAGTACATTGTTAATATAATTCTAATATAAAATAACAGCAGGTTTATATTTTTTCTAAGCAATAGAATGGTTGTGCTTTGCAATATTTATGAGAAAGTATAATTGATGCAACTGCTTTTGACATGTTACAATATACATCTTTCTTACGAGGTTTTTGCTCCTGAACTGAGGTATCAGATAGGTTAATCCAGCAAGAACTAATATTTTCCATTATGAGAGGTAGTCATGGAGACCATTCCTGCGTTAGCAAACACTCATTTCTTCTGCCTTAATATTTAAAATATCCTATGAGTTTTTCAGGGGGATATTTTTTTTTGCTTTTCTTCAGATAAGTAAACAGTCCTGAGATAAAACTAGGACTCAGACTTGGGATTCATTTAAACGGAATAACAAACTCAGTGTGTGTCATGACATTGGTTTAACAATCCGACATCCCCAAATAATTAATTTAGTGCATCGTTACATTGTACTTGATTCAAGTCTTACTCAAAAAAGCAGGAACAATAAATACATTTTCAATACTTTTAAGAACATAAGACAGGTTGTTTGGAAACTAGGTGGATAGAACGAACTTCCACTTCTCCAAACCTAAAGAAAAAACACACAAGAAGAAAGAGATGGAGTGACATTAAAAACTCCCTGTCAAGGTGTCTTTAGATTTCCCAGGTACACTGTTCTGCAGTCTTCAAATGATTGTGATCTTGAAAACAACCAGTGACATATAATCAAACTATATTCTCCAAAAACTAAGAGCCCTGTATACAATTTTAGCATTAACGCTACCACACTGGTTGGTACCACTTTTCACATCACTTTCCAACTTTTTCATTTAAGCCTCAGAGATAGACAAAGCTACAAGCTATACAAACCTATAAGCTATATGTAACCTATAAAGCTATACAAAGCTCAAACAGATGGACGAATATCATGACAAGAAGATTGTAATGAGGATTGGATAAGAAGGTTATTATGTTCAACAACAGACGTCAGGTAAAAGTTGTGGCTGATTTAGTTCATTGTTGTCAGAGAGATACATAAAAGGAATAAATTCACAGTAATATTGACTTACTGTAATATGAACAATGCATGTGCCACCCAAACAGCAAATCACTAACAATTGCTGTATTTGTGCACGTGTTGTAGCCATCTGACCATAATATCTAACCTCCCCCTGTTATGGAACAACAGCTTTCTGCATTAACTGTTATACCAACAACTCGTGAATGAATTATTAATTTTACAATGAGCTTCTGAAATATGCCTTTTTGAGAGCTCTCTTGCGTAACCTTATACACGATCCAGTTTCTGAAACAAGCACTCCAGCAGCCAAAAGCACATTTAATAGATGAGGGACTATCTGACTGTTTTCAAAACAGGCAGAGGCCCACAGATTTATTGACTTCACTGTTCCAAACACAACAGGATGGCATGTTGGGATCCAGGCTCAAATTGATGTCATACTGTAAATACGTGACTGGGTAGCAAATAAAACATTTCAATTACACCTTACAGTACGAAAGTGTGACAATTCTTAAAGCCATATAAGCATTTCTTATAGGCTTTTTAATATATTGTAGCTAAGGTTTTAACTTAGGCTACAGTATATAAAACTAAGTAATTTCATAGCAATAAAACCTCTACACATATAAAATGATATGACAGTGCTGGTTTTTACCACGGGAGCACCTGTGCTGAGCTACAACCAAGAAGAATCAGCGTTGATATTTGACT